>NC_056751.1:535448035-535598035 GCF_019279795.1 Protopterus annectens | reverse complement strand
AAGCATGATTTAGCCACATGCCTAACAACACTGTTTAACCTTAGCCCCTCCATAATGGTTTTGTTTAACCTTAGCCCCTCCATATGGGTTTTGTTTAAACTTAGCCCCTCCATATGGGTTTTGTTTAACCTTAGCCCCTCCATATGGGTTTTGTTTAACCTTAGCCCCTCCATATGGGTTTTGTTTAACCTTAGCCCCTCCATATGGGTTTTGTTTAACCTTAGCCCCTCCATATGGGTTTTGTTTAACCTTAGCCCCTCCATATGGGTTTTGTTTAACCTTAGCCCCTCCATATGGGTTTTGTTTAAACTTAGCCCCTCCATATGGGTTTTGTTTAACCTTAGCCCCTCCATATGGGTTTTGTTTAACCTTAGCCACTCCATATGGGTTTTGTTTAACCTTAGCCCCTCCATATGGGTTTTGTTTAACCTTAGCCCCTCCATATGGGTTTTGTTTAACCTTAGCCCCTCCATATGGGTTTTGTTTAACCTTAGCCCCTCCATATGGGTTTTGTTTAACCTTAGCCCCTCCATATGGGTTTTGTTTAAACTTAACCCCTCCATATGGGTTTTGTTTAACCTTAGCCCCTCCATATGGGTTTTGTTTAACCTTAGCCCCTCCATATGGGTTTTGTTTAACCTTAGCCCCTCCATATGGGTTTTGTACCAAGTGAAAGGAGAACAGCAACAATTATTCCCCTGCAAAAGGGAGGACCTCTCACAGACCCAGGCAATAAATACCCAGACGTTCCAACAGGCTCATATGCAAACCCATGGAAATACTTTTCATGGAATTAATCGATAAGGACATAGAAATATTAATCAATAAAGAATAGGGTGGCACAGTGTCACAGCGGATAGTGTTGTTGCCTCACAGGAAGAGATTCCCTGGTTTAATTATTGGCTGGGTGCCTTCTATGTGGAGTCAACATGTCCTCCCTGTGCTCGAGTGGGTTTCATCTGGCTGTTCAGGTTAACTCCCACATTTCAAAGGTAGGTGAATTTGACACTCTAAATTGGCCATAGGTGTGAGTGTGCATGTGAATGTGTGATGTGGAAGAACTACTGTGGCACGGCCAGCCACCCAGTGATGTAAACCTTAGCTCTAGATGATTGTCACTGTTGAAGTGACACCCCAACCCCATTTGCAAAAATGGGAGAAGAGGGGTTACAGATGGATGGATGGATGGAATCAATAAGCATACAGGGAACCTCCAAGCACTGGGCCCATCTCACTCTGAATTTGTCCAATTCAGGTCATGCTCACTCAACCTTATGGACCTTTTTGAAAATATCACCAAAGCAATGGATGAAGGTAAAAATAGTACACACAGCCTACCTTTATCTAGCCAAGACTTTTATCACAATCCCCTACTCACGTATAGTAGAAAAGCTTAATAAACTGGGAATAAGCCCCCTTTTCAACCACTGGACTGTCAACGGGCTCACAGATAGTACACAGATAATCAAAATAAGGGAAGCTGCCTCCAAAAAAAGACCAGTCACCAGTGGATTCCCCTAGGTTTCTGTGCTGTGACCCCTTCTGTTCAGCATCTCTTTCTCACAAGTAAAACCCAATACCAAAGGGCTCTGGCTAACTAGCCAGCTAAGTCTGTAGATCACAGCAAACAAGGAGCAGTGACTGAATTCCCAAAAGATTCAGCCATCCTGCAGGAAGGCTTGTCACAGACAAATAACTGGTGCCAGACTCGTGGACTAAAGCTAAATGCCAAAAAATGCACTGTCATATCCTTTGGAAAGTTGACTCCTCTGGGAGCTACCTCAATGACTGACTCAGTAGTTCAGAATATGGGAACTTATGTGGACAGTGCCCTAACTTTTGACCAGCATGTTTCTACTGTAGTAAAGAAGTCCTTCTATACTGTGCAGATCTTAAACAATGGGATTTCTACTAAATCCAGTGATGTTGTAGTCCCCCTTTTCTCAGTCCTCATTAAACCAGTCATTGTGTATAATGTACCTTTTTGCATGTATCTGTTCATACATATGTAACAACTGGAATGCCTGCAGATATATCTTATAAAAAAGATACAAGCCCTAAACAATATGTCCTACATTCTGTTACAGGGTGACCTGTGCCTAGCATACAAGGCATTCTATGACCTATTACTGATGGACTTACTTCAAATCTGCAAGTCAAATGGTATCGGAAATACTTGATCCAGGGACCTAAACTTGCTCTGCCACAGTAACAGAATCAGTTTGGAGGGACAAGTACATATCTCAGAGGAAACCACTGCTCTAGAATAGACTCCGCATCCAAGTAAAACAAAGCTCATTCCTGGCCACATTCAATTGTAACTTGGATCAATGGATGGAAAACACGAAATATACCTCAGGACTTATCCTGTATTACTTACTAATGGACAGAGGCAGCTCCTAAATGCTTTATCCCAATGCACGAGTCCCCTCCAAATATCTATTTTGATCTAGTAATGATACCTAGAATAATACATATTATATATATATATATATATATATATATATATATATATATATATATATATATAGATATACATACATACATACACACAGAGAGAGAGAGAGAGAGACACATGTATATCTTAGGGTTATGCGAATCCAAACTCCAACAGGATAGGTTAATTGTTAATTTTAAGCACCAAGTGGGATAATTGGCTAGGTTTAAAATGGGATGCAAGGGCAGTTAGCCTAGCACAAACCTATGAACCTATAAGTACTGACATTTAAGTAAAGAATTCCTACTCAAAGACAGTGGTATTTGAAACAAAACAGACTAGATTATATTTGACCATTGCTGTCAAGATAAAAGCTTTCATATAATCAAAAAAGTTTTGATAAAAAAATATATATGTGTATTATTTATAAAGTATGTGTAGCTCTAGCTGTTTTAATGATTTTTACAATTAAACAAGCGAAGTATTTCACTGGATATTTCATTCAATAGATTTATTTTGTGTGTCAGAAATCAGTGTCTGAGGTATATCTCCAAGTTAAATATAGATTCCAGTTACATTCATAAGACAGGTTTTCGTAGCATGATCTTTCATGTTATTGCTATACTGTACAGTATATGCAGGGTTAGGTGGGCAGGACCATTTTTATTGAACTAAATAAATGGGTCATAAGACTACACAGTTAATGCTCCATGGCAGTCACTTAAACACCTGTCAAACAAGCAGCTGCAACACAACTTCTAGTTCTCCGCCATGTTTTGAATGGGAACAGCACAACCTCTGTGACTGTCCTACAAACAGAATGCATTCATAATGCTGAATAGCATTACATAGGTTAATCGACCACAAAAGGTTGAAACTCACATCACTGAAATCATGGCACACATTCTATGCAGGGGACAAGCCCCCTTAGCAACCCCCATTTTTGGGGCTGCACCACATATATACCAACTTAGAGATCACACTACAGTGGGGAAAGGGGGAAACACCAGTTCATGCTGTACCACAATCTCATCAGCATTCTATGTTTTTGACCTTTTTTGGATGGCGTAATAATACATGCCATTTCGGTGGTGAGGATGAGTCTACTGGGTAACCACATATCTCTGATGCTAACACAAATGATGAGAAGCTTTCACAGCTACAAGACCCTGATCAAAACATTCTTGTTTATTTAAACCTGAAAAATGAGTATGTAGACCCAAGGAATAATTTCAATGGGGTGGAATATCAACAGAGATACTGGTTTAAGAAGATAAACTGTTTTTTGAATTCAGAATGGGGAAAGTTTGGTCAGTATACAAATTTACTAAATACATCCCTTGTAACTGACCCAGGAAAATTTTATCAGTATATTTTCACAGGCTGATATAATGTATCAAGTGTGTATTTCAATAATAATGACACTGTTTCAGTACAGTGGAGGTATGTTGATAACCACCATGCTGGAATGACCAATATCAGCATCATAATAGTAGCTTTTATCACTGCGAGAATTACGCATTGCCACCTCACAGCAAGAGGTTCTCTGGTTTGATCCTCAGCTGGGGTGCCTTCTGTGCGGAGTCTGCATGTCCTCCCTGTAGTCGCGTTGGTTTCCTCTGGGTACTCCCGTTTCCTCCCACATCCCAGAGACATGCTGCAGGTGGATTGGACACTCTAAATTGGCCCTAGGTGTGTGTGTGCATGTGCCTTCTGTGGAAGGTTGGGCGCCGGGCTGGCAACTCGACACCGTAAAACTCCCCTGCCAATCATGAGCGGACAAGGTGATCCGCTGTGGCAACCCCTAACCGGGAAAAGCCGAAAGAAGAAGATGTACTTGATCAAACTTCAGGAATGCTGCATCTCCCATGAAATAGATTCTGTCATATTTGTCAGCAAACCTGGTGATTGTAACTCCCCCCCACACACACACACTAAGTTATTACTTGGTTGATTTGGGATAGCGATCTTCCACCATATGAATACATTTCAGAGTTTGTATCAGGCAGTCCTAAAACGTATAGGTGCAAACTAAAAGTGAAAAAATATGTTTGAAGTGGAAAGGAATAATGTTGGAAACAGTGAAAAGGTTAATTACAGCTGCCTATCCAGGCTAGTAGTTCAGATAAGGGGACTGGTACAGAATCATTGTAGAATTTAAAAAAAATAAGCCCAATATGAAAACTATCACAATTAAAAAAAAAGACCTGAAAAGAAACTACTGAAGGTTGTCTAACAAAAGAGCACTAAGGGGAGACATTTTAGTTTGTTAAACATTGGATCATTTGGTTACTGACCCAGGTCAAACAGCAGCAAACATATATAAGACTGTGAGAAAAAGAACAAGTGATATAATTACACGCTAGCGAATTAGATGAGTACATAGTTATTACATCAGCATTTCAGTTATACTAAACAAGTACAAAGTGCCTAATAAGTTTGAACAATAAGAAATATGTTCACAGAGAAATAGACCAAAAAGAAAATTAATCCTGACATTCATGATGACAAAGACAATTAGCTCCCAAACATATCCTCTGATAATACAAATGTTTACAGATTAACTGTCATAGAAAGAGCTCCTGAGTCACAAACAAATAGCAAAGCTGCTAGTAGTCCTTTAAGGGTCTACACACAAACAGGGGGGTATCTGCAGATGTGATTTAACTGGGATCCCTATGGAAGCTGCATGTGTATCTATCTGCAAAGTGAGATTTTAGCAGTTTGTGAAGTACTGGAAGCCTGTCACTATTTTTCACATTTTGTGGTTGTTGTTGTGTCTTTCGGCTTTTCCCGGTTAGGGGTCGCCACAGCGGAACTCCGGTCCTCTAATGATTGGCAGTTGATTTTTTACGTACAGAGTTGCTAGCTCTGACACACAACCTTCAACGAAGGTACGCCCATTCACGCATGTCTCCACGCAGAAGACACTCTAGCTGAGAATCGAACCGGACAGCGTCTTACTGTGAGGCGACAACGCTACCGCAGCACCACCACCGCAGTAGCATTCTAAATGTCAGGAGCAAGTCTTATAACTACTTTTTGTGTGGCAGCGTAGGAAAATGGATGTCTTTCTAGCTGGAATCTCTCTTGGCTTCTCAAGTTCCAAGTGAAGTTTCTATTTTCTAATGGAGGTAACATGGGACATATGCAAATGACCCCTTAAGGACACCAGGTGTTCCAGCTATATGGAAATTCTGAATGCCCATGACCTATTTATTTTTAAGTCAATTAATGGGCAAATTCAGGCCAATAAAGCCAAACCCCACTAGCTGTGGACATGCATGTTTTGGCTTTCTTATGGCCTCATCATCACAGCATAAGTGGAGTGTTTGGCTAACCTTTGGAAAAACAGGGTTGTTGTACCCAGCTGATGTCCATAACCATTAGGGAGTCTGCCAAATATCCCAACTAACAAACTAAAACAATGAGCAGGAAGGTCACACAGAAACCAGTCAGTAAAAACGAAAAGAAAAATCTAGTTTGGCTTTATTGGCCTGAATTTGTCCATTAATCGACTTAAAAAGAATTAAGTCATGTGTTCAGAATCGCCATTATGGCTGGAACACCTGGTGTCCTTAGGGAGCCATTTGTATATATCCCATGTTACCTCTAATACAAGAGGTTTTAAGGAATCACACAGTGGAAAAGCTAGCTTGTCTAGATTTTTCTTTTAGTTTTTACTGATTGGTTTGTCTGTGTGACCTGTTTTAGTATGTTAGTTGGGATATTTTGCAGATGCCCTAATGGCCTGTGTTTCCAAAGATTAGCCAAACACTCCCTTATGCTATGCTGATGAGGCCAAAACATGCATGTCCACTGCTAGTGGGGTTTGGCTTTATTGGCTTGAGTTTGTCCATTAATCAACTTAAAATGAAATTGGGCAGAATTACCATATAGCTGGAACACCTTGTGTCCTTAAGGGGTCATTTGCATATCTCATGTTGCCTCTAGTACAAGAGATTTTAAGGAATCACACAGTGGAAAATCTAGCTTGCCTAGATTTTTCTTTTAGTTTTTACTGATTGGTTTGTCTGTGTGACCTTGCAAACCAACAACAGGAAACAAACACTGTGAAATTCAGCGAACAATGAATATGAGCAGAGGAAATAGGCAGAATAGGTTTTATTAACGAAATAGTGAGCACTTTCATCTTGTACAATTCCAAAACTTCAGACAGCGCCATTACTTACTGACTCATTTAAATAACATCATCAAGCATATGATGAATGACATCAGCCTCATAAATATTCATAACTATTCATAAATTACATCATAAACAAACCACCCCCCTCTAAAGTGCTTACAGAATGTAATAACATGATTTTAAAACACATTGTAATTTATTATACAACCTTTAAAAATGTAACAACTTATCATTTTTGGTGAAAGTGCTCACTATTTCATTAATAAAATGTATTCTGCCTGTTTTCTCTGCTCATATTCGTTGTTCGTTGAATTTTGTGTGTTTGTGTGACCTTGCTACTCATTGTTTTATTTTGTAAGTGGAGGAAAATGGGTGCCATTCCTTATTTTGTAGATGAAGTACAGAGTAAGAAGTTAGCCCTCACCTCCACTAGCATAAACTTCAGCTTTCTGTAAGGTAACAAACTGATGCTGACAATTATGGTATAAATGTATAAACTGTAGGATGTAAATTCGGTAATGTATAGCATAGTTGCATCGTGTGGGGGATGTCATACAATATCTGGTAAAGCATCTTTAAGTTTTGGTAGCAGTACATTGCTTGCAATTGACCATCTAGCTTCCAAGGAGAAAAGATAAGATACTCTACATGATACTTTCAATTGGTTATAGACTTAAGTGATTTTCTTGTGTTTAATGAAGATTAGTGTTTGGTCATGGATAATGCCCAGATATTGTTGATTGATGACAAGGTATGGTAGTGTTATCTGGATCTTTAATACACAATGTTATGATATTAGCTATTTTTCTGTTTCTACACACCCAGTTCCAAACAACAGAGAATCGGAAGAGGGATCTGAATGGAGAGATGAAATCAGCAGAGAAGGAGAGTACAATCACTGTATTGCTGGAACTGAATTCATCCTCAAACTTTAGTGAGTATACCTTCAACTGGTGGATCCTCTTTTTACAAAATCTCACCAAGATGATACTGATATATGGACTGTATTTTATACAGCATGGAAAAAGTTATGTTAAAAAAATAAAAAAGAAGACTTGGTGTACAGGTCCAGGATAAAAAAGTGCCCATTCATGGTGTACACACTGGTGATGCCAGGACTGGAAAAAAGGCAAGTGCAAAATCTTCAGGACATGGAAATTTTCCAATTACAAGGTTAGGCTAGGATCAGGAAGAGGACATCCTCTAATGGCAGAAGGAAGTAGTCCACAAAAGCTGACAAGCCAAAAAAAAAAAGCAATAGGGATGACACAGTGCATTGTTGAGGATAAAGAAGACATTGTTTTGTTATTATTATGCAAGAAGCCCAGAATTTCCAGAAAAAGGATATGCAGAAAGATTGAAACAGATATTAGTGGAAAAAATACTTACACATGAAAAACTATAAATAAACATTTGCATTCATTAATACAATGTATCCATGAAAAATACTGTATTACACAGATGAAATAACTTTGGGTCACCTGGAAAAAGCAACAGAGTCAGTGTAAAAATATAAAAAACAAAACCCACAGATTTTTGAAAGGTATAAAAAAGAAAGACAGAAATGGGAAAGAAAAAGACATCTGATATGGTGTAATATTTATGCAAGAGGGAAACCCAGACTAATCAATACAAAAAAGCAGCTCCAAACATAATGAAGAGAAATACAGATAAATGCATTTGGATATGAAAAAATTCATGATACAAAAATAAGAAAACAAAGAGGGAATGCAGAACAGAGGATTAGTAAGGTAGAAATTAAACAGATAAAAATTAAGTTATGGATTATCTGCAAAGTGAAGGATTTAATGTGAAGACTCCAACGCAGACAATGTTGCGGTATGATGAAACATTGGATTGGTAAGGCAAACCTATAACCAAATGGGATAGGTTATTTTAAACACAAAAAGGGAAACTGGCTAGGCTTAAAATGGCCCACAAAAGCAGCTAGCCTAGTACTTACCTATGAACCTGTATATCAACTTAATTGTACCATAGGACCACAGGAGATTACTAGGATATTGGCCCTGAGACCCTTATACGCCTAGCCAAGAGTTTAGCCCATGTTAAGACAAGTCAGCACGTTATGCACCTGTCCAGCAGGGGCACAGGTATAATCCTAGGGTATATTTTCTGCTTCTCATCCAGTTACCCAGGTTGCACTTAAAAAGGGGTAAAGAGGTACTCTGCTTGACATGGAGCGGGAGTCTATTCCAGAGATGTGGAGTCTCTGGGACACAAATCTGTCCCACCAACAAGTCCTGTTGATGTCGCAGACTAGGTTGAGGTTGCATGTGTGAGTTACTCAAGTGGAGCTTGACTTGAGGATATCCAGCAGTCCCATCAAGGTGGGGTCCATGATCACCTTGTATGCCAGACAGGGGTCACCTCTGAGGAGTCTGTATGAAACTGAGTAAGAGGGATATGGCTTTTAGCCTCTGTATGGCAGATGTTTAAGGCTCTGGATTCTGCATGTGCTTTGTGAGGTACATGCTGAAAGGGCCGTTGTACTCAATAATGGGCCTTATAAGGGAAGAATACAGGGATGTTATGACCTCCTTTTCTGTGGATGAGATACCCATACTTAGGAGGTGGGCCATGTAGAAGGTTTTCCATATGAGAGAAGCAACATGGTGGTCAAAAGCCAGTTTGCTATCAGTCTGGGTGCCCAAATCCCTCATGACTGACTGCATGCTTAGGACATTGTTCTTAATGTGATGATAATTTGTGGGGACGTCACTCTCCCCAAAGGGGATGATGATGCATGTTTTGGTATTCAGCTTGAGGCCATGTCATTTGTCTGAGTGAGACCCTCTTGGAGAATGTCCGCATCACTAGGGGAATTGATGACAGCACCCATCTTGCAGTCATCTGCAAACTTGGGCAGCCATAGCCCACTAGTTTTGACCTGCACCTCAGAAAAGTATATCCCAAATAACAGAAGCCCCAAGACTGAACCCTGCGGTATGCCACTTGTTATGGGTCTACTGCTTCAGGTGGCTTCCAATATTTTGACTAGGTGGTTTCTACCAGTGACCCACTTTGCTACCCATCTGGTAACATACAGACTGATGCCTAGTTGAGAGAGTTTATCTATTATGCCCAAATAGGGAATAGTGTCAAATACTTTGGCTAGGTCAAGGTAGGCGGTGTTCACCGTTCATCCATGGCTTTGGTGACCGTCTCAACAAGTCGATCAAATTTAGCAGACATGACCTCCCCTTGATGAAGCCAAACTGTGTGAGATTGAGTGTTTGGAGGTTGCCAATGTCCTTGTTAATGAGATCCATGATAATCCGTTCCATGGCTTTGCAGATCAGGCTAGTTAGGCTGATGGGTCTATAATTTCCCAGATCAGTGGATGCTCCACCTTTGTGTAAAGGGATGACACTGGCCATCCTCCACTCAGCTGGGATGAAGCCAGTACTCAGGATTTGGTTGAATAGGGCACCTATGCTGTAAGTTCCTGCCTGAGTTCACATAGGATGCAGCCTGGTATGTTATCGGGTCCCATGGAGGCTGTAGTTTTTGCCCTTGAGAAAGCAGTGATGACCTGTTCCCTAGATATAAGGGGAAGGGGCAGGTACTGGGGATGTCTTTATTTACTGATGGGGGGCAGAGGGGTGAAGTTTTCACTGAATCTGTCAGCCAGCAAGTTTGCTATACTTACAGCATTTGTATAGGTGGTGTCCTTGACCACCAGTTCTGAACAGATCTGGGTGCTTCCACTGAGGTTGCAGACATATGTGAAGAAGGCCTTATGATTGGCTCTAGTAGATGTGGCCAATTTGGACTTGAAGTTTGCTTTGGAGGATTTCACTAGTGCTCTTAATTTGCTTGTTCAGGCTAAGGAGACATTGCTTCCAATTGGGCACCTACTACTTCTTGGTCTTGGACAGCAATTTTTTATTTTTGTTATAGAGTTTATTTATTGCAGATGTGCACCACACAGGTTTACTCTTCCTTGCAGATGATGATTTAGTCCTGTCGGGTATTCCCGATACCATACATCTATATAAATGTTCATATATTGCTTTGGTGTAGTTTTGGATATTGGTAACAGTTCCTGCAGAGGGCGAGGGTACAGTGAAGCTGTTTATACCATCCCTCAGGAGGCTGTAATCAGCTTTGGAAAAGTTTTTATGGCTGATCCTAGCTAGAGGCAGGTTGAAGGAGATGGTGACTTTGAAAATGACCACTTTATGGTCAGATCTTACCAGTGAGGATGATACTATAGGGATGCTGCAGTGGTTACTCATGTTGGCTAATACCAAGTCCAAGACATTATCACCTCTTGTGGGGGTATCAACTAGCTGTTCCAAACATTTACATTGACAAACTCAAGGAAGCTCTGGGCATTTGTGTTCTGGCATGAGTAGTTTTTCCAGTCTATGTTTGGAAAGTTAAAGTCACCCAGGATCAGGGTAAAGGGTTGAATCTTAATAGATTCAAACAGGTCCAAATAGGCGGATTGGGCATTTTGAGTCAGATTTGGGGGCCGGTAGCTAGCTGTGTTTTGAATAGGGGTCTTGTCAATGGTTGACTGCATCTGGAGTGTCTCCTGTGTGTCACACTGTTTACCAGCCTGGAGGTGTGTATGTCTTTAATGTGTATTGAAACTCCACCTCCTTTGGCTTTAGTGCCCACAGTTTGGGGTCTGAATGTATGATAGGATGAGTAACCAGGTAAGGCTGGGGTGCTCTCCGCAGCTTTGAACCAATATTCTGTGACTGCACAGATGTCAGCATTTTCCAGGGTTAAGAATGCTTGCAAAGAGTGAAGTTTCACGTTTAGACTCCTAGCATTTAGCAGCATGACCTTTAATTTGCGTTTTTTTGAAATTTTTATGTTGGTTTTATCAACCTCAGGACTTTCCTAAAAAATGCACTATGGGGGGATGCAAGACCCTTTGCCAGAAGCCTGAAGCTCAGGTGAGAGAGATGCAAGCCATCTCTGGCAAAGCATCACAGTCTGTTGATCGTATCTTCCCAAGCTGTCACGTACTGGATCCCCTGGGAATGACACCAAAAATTAAGCCGACTGTTAAAGTCAATCATTTTCTGTTTGTATTGAGGCATCATTCTGGGTGATGACAGAATGCTGCTTAAGGCTAGGGACATACCTGCCTGGGACACACAATCAGTGAGCTCAATCATGTCTCTCTTCATATAGTCCAGAGAGGTCTGTCTCAAGTCATTCATGCCAACATGGACTAGGACAGAGTCATAATAGTACCTGTTGTTGAGAGACTTGAGTACATGTGTCACATGGTGGATTCCGGCACCTGACAGACAACTAACCGTGACTTTCTCCTTATCCAGCCTGGTGAGAGGCACATCTGTGCGTCTCACAATGGAGTCTCCTATGACTAATATGTTGGGTTTATGGTGAAGCCTTTGTGGCCATGAGACACAGGTGTGTGGATTATGCAGGGTATGTGGTGTGGAGGGCTGTGGAGATCGCGTATGTTTTTGCCTTGGAGGTCTCCTTTTGATTGAGTATGTTTATGTGGAGGACCTCTGCATATGTGGGTGTGTGTTGTGTAGGTGTGGGTGGTGTTTGAGGTGTAGTGATTGTGTTGACAACATTTTTGGTGCCAGATATACTGGCCTGATGGGGAGAGAGCATGGACTCTAGCTTCCTAATGTAATTGCATCTCTCACAAATTGTGTTCCTAGTTGGTAGTAGTAGACGGTTGTCCATGTACATGAGGGAGTTGCTACACTGTCTCAAGATGCCCATATCAACCAGACTGGCAGGAGAAACTGTAGGAAATTGTCCATCCATATTTCTCAGAATTTGTGGGAGAAAGGTCAGGGAAAGCTAAGGGGTGGGCATAAAGTCCAAGTGCTTAAACTTAAACTAAGAGCTTAGAATAACACTTAATTTAGACAGGCTATAAACAAGCAGTAATAAATGCAACAGAAAAGATGCAGTTGAACACTTTACAAAACAAGCAGCAAATAGCATGAAAAATATAAGCAGCTGAATAAAGTATCTTTTTTTCTCTTTTTTTATAAAGTGGAATGGGAGAGAGCAGGAACAGAAGATAATTGAAGGTTAAGGGACTAAGGTGTTTGGCCTTCCCAAATTATCTCTGTATTAGGTAGAATGAGCTAATGAGATAAGACTGGGAGGAGTGCCCCAGATCAAATTTAGAGTAGGTGGGGGCAACTGCAAAGCCACCAACTTTAAGAACATAGCAGCAACTGGGTGGGAGAAAAAAACACTTCAGCAGGATCAGAAAACAAACTTCAGTCAGCAACTATATAAATAATTCAGTCAAGCAAAAATAAAGACAGTGCAGAACACTAAACAGTTAAAGTCCCAATAAATATACTTATCAGTTCTATATTTCTAGACTGAGAAGCTCTTAGTCAGGCACAAGGAGATTCTAGCAATGATATGAGGGGACAGTTAAAATTCTACTATGGTTATTTCTTTTTTTTTTTGTACAATTTCAATTAAAAGTTTTGACAAAAAGCTGTGGATACAGTATGTAGCCTAACTATATCTATATATAACTATATCTATGTATATTTAGCAAAGGTAACAACATGGATTATTTTGAAGTTTCACAGCCTGAAATACATCAGTTATAAAATCATGTTAGCCACTCTGAGCCAAGATATGGCTTACAGAAAGCATCATTATCACACACTGCTCTGTTTTTATAGGACATATTTCATTTTTCATAGTGTCTGGGCTTAGTGAAAGATGGCTTGTATATCATAATACAATAGTCAGCGTAAGGCAGCATTCAAGTTTGATTCTCTGTGTGTGGACTATAAAAGTAACAAAGCTCCAAGCCTGTGCTTCTTATCACACTGATTCAGCCCTCTGTTTTGTAGAATACTTAAAAATCCCATATATATTTTTGTTATTCCATGTTTGTTTAGGTGTGTGTGTTTTCCTTTGAGACTCTTCTTCTTTCGGCTTTTCCCGGTTAGGGGTCGCCACAGTGGATCACCTGTCCGCTCATGATTGGCTGTGGAGTTTTACGGTGTTGAGTTGCCAGCCCGGCACCCAACCTTCCACAGAAGGTACACACATGCACACACACACCTAGGGCCAATTTAGAGTGTCCTATCCACCTACAGCATGTCTTTGGGATGTGGGAGGAAACCGGAGCACCCGGAGGAAACCCACGCGACCACAGGGAGGACATGCAGACTCTGCACAGAAGGCACCCCAGCTGAGGATCAAACCGGAGAACCTCTTGCTGTGAGGTGACAACGCTAACCGCTGCACCACCATGGCCGCAATACAATTTACATTTTAGTTGTAGAAAAAATATATTTATGAAAGATACACAAGTGTTAAGGTATACTTAACTCAACAATGCTTTTATATGAAATAAAAATGCACCAAAAAGAACCTCATTTTTGAAGGAAATGCTAATCATTAGAGGAGATGCATTTAATGTTACACTAATGATATGCAGTTTTGTATACCTGATCCCTGATTCTGAAATGAGCATGCAGCTTAAACTGTGGAGTGCAGGTGTTTCTGCAGAGTTCATTTTTATTATTTGGTTAAAATAAGAGCATATGTTATGTCAGGGTAAAAAGAATGCATGCATATGGAAAATGGATAGTAGCCTACAAAAAGCTTTAATCATTTATCGGTCAATTTTTTGACAATGGTTTCTACTGCCTTGATAATATAGCTAATGAGGTCTAGATATGATGGTAGTGAATATATGGCAACAAGTATTAGAATATTTCATGACAATGATGGTGACAGTGTAGTCGTAAATGCTGGTAATGCTTACAATGCATTTTAGCCGCTTGACTTCACTTTGTATACCTTAGTTTATATTACAAAATATGTTGTATGAATATATTTATGTAAATAGTAGCTCAGATTAATTTATTACACTACTCTGGCAAGACAAGGATGTAGAACTTCCTTCATGTTGAATTAAAGATGAATACCTTAAACACCTTACTAGGATGAAATCTAAGAAAAGAGTCCACCATTTACCTCGTGAGGTATGGCGAGCAGCTTGATTATGTTCTAGCTTTTCAGAATGAAAACACTTGCTGATTTATATTCCAAGGACATTTACAGCCATTAAAAGCAGATGGTGTTCACTTTCAGTTTGGGTTTATGCTTGTTTTATTTTTTTGTTATTATATACATTTTGTAAAGTATTATGTACATCTTAACTAATTACAATAAGTAATAAACCATTTATACTTCAAATAATTCTCTATGATCAGAATCAAACCAGTAAAGTAAGAAGGTTAATGTGATTCTTCCAAGGAGCTTGTTGTAAAGTGTATCCTAAATTTGAGGACTAGACAGCTCACTGTATTGTCACAGGAGCATCTATTGGAAGCCCAACAGTAGTAAAATGTGTATACTATCTGATGTGACCACATGCTAGAGTCCAAGACTATTGTTGAACAAAAAGGTAATGGTGTGGCTTTACCTATATGAAAACTGAATTACCATACTAGGATTCACATTTCATCAAATTTTTAGACTGTGAAATTGAATTTTGTTGGGGAGGAGGCAAACACTTCTATAATTTTCATGTGGAGTAATATATAGATATATATATATATATCAATAGATCGATATGAACTCCATTGTTGCAGAATAGTGGGGAAAAGTGAAAATAAACTACAGTGCACCCAGTACAGCATAGTCTCTAGTGGTTATTCCCATTTGACAACATAAACTGCAAGCAGCATGTGAGGGTCCTTTCACCACTGAGAGAAATGCAAGTGATGTAAACTGCATGATGGAATTGTCAATCAGAAGGCAGGAACATAAGCTCTACCATGTTAACACAGTAATGCCCTAAAGTGATTGAGAAACAGTGGTACACAGTATCTCTAGTGGTAACCATTTGAAGTGTTGGGACCTGTTAGATCAAGTCCTGATATACGGAGACTGAATGGCTAAAAGAATGGAATTACATATATTATGTTCAAGATGTCATTTCTCAGAATATTCCCCTTTCTTTGAGGAATGGCTATCTCAGAGTTGATATACATAAGTGGGGAGGGGGATCCCCCTGTCAAAAATGTTTAAAGGAGAAGACTGATTTGCTTTCTTCTGAGTTTTTGGTCTGTTTTTTTTTTTTTTGGTTTGTCAGTACTCGGCATTTCGATTGCCAACATTTCAATAGGTAGGTCTTGCAGTAAACCTTTTCACCGATACTTAGTTTGACACTTTAATGTATGAAGTATTACTTTTACAGAGTTATCTCCTACCAAGGATCAGAAAATCTGTGCAGTGCTACACGAGTTTGAGGACATGTTCACTGCAAATCCTGGGTGTACATAACTGCTTGAGCAGTATGCAAAAACATGGACCCTAACTCCTGGTTTAACAGGCTCCCTAAAGGGTGCCTGATAAAGTCAAGTAAACCTTGTGGGGGTATATTGCAGTACATGCTATGAGGGCAATTCATGAAATCAGTAGTCCTTAGCCTGACAGTAAGTACCGTTTGGTACCAAAGTAAGATGGAAACCAACATTTAGGTTGGGCTAAATATCTAGTATTGGCTTAATGGTCTTTAACAAGTACATTTGAAACCCATAGCAAGAGAGAGGTCAGCTTATGTTACCCCCTTTGAGGTGTATGAATTCTCCAAAATGCACTTTCAAACAAGAGAGTCCATATTTTCATCTCTTTCGAGCAGGAGCTGGAGGCTGTGCTCTTGCTTATATAGATGATTTTGCAATTTATGATCAGTCCTATCAGGAATATGTTCAACATGCTAGGTAGTATTGAGCGGACTAAAAAGGGCAGGGTAACTAGTAACGCAAACAAACAACAGGTGGGAATGACTAACATGTCTTATCCCAGTTATCAGATGGGTGGTGGCAAGACTGGGCCACAGTCTGCCAAGGTGGAGACAATCCATGCATGGCAGCATAACAGTGGTGACACTAAGCTGGAAATGAGTACTGCAATTAAAAGCATTTTTCTTGGGGGGTGTCTTAAAACAATTCACTTGCATCTAGAAGTGGAGGTACTGCACAAAGCCTGTTGCTGTTTATTTTCAGTAAATATGCTGCAAAGATAAAAAATAAAATAAAATGTATAAACCTACAACTGTTTTTTCAATACAGTTGCAGCAAAGATGTGAAATGTGATAATCTATACAAAAGTAAATGTGCTGAAATGTAGTAAAGCTTTTAAAAGCCACATTTCAAACATACACACACACACACACACACACACACACACACACATATGCAATTACCAATACTTAGTTAGCTACTTCCTGCCCATTAGTGTATTAACTATTTCAGGTTGAGAATTTCCAGAAAGTTGCTGTGAGGCTGTCTGAATATGAATTTGAATTCCAGAGGAAATGAAGACAGGATAGCAGAAACGCGGAAATGATTTTTCTAAAAGGAGTGTAAAGGACTGTGCTAATTGCATACTACTTAGTGATGTTCCATTTCAAGCTACGCATCCTAAGCTCTTCAAATGCAGTGCCTCTCTCCTTAGAGATGGTAGCAGCAGCCATTTCTTTTAGGAGTGTTCTGTGGTCTTTATAAACCTTTGTATGGACTACAGATGAGAAGAAAGCAAGCTTGCTTCCAGAGTCAGTGAAATCATGTCTATGGATTTTGCATGCGGGACTTTGCAACTGTTAACTGGTGGTATCTGTATTACAGCATATTCAATTATTAATGGTGTCAGAACTAGCTGGATGGTGGTCAGTGTTTTCCTAATGCCATCTGCCTGTTCAAAGCTTGCTACTTATTTCCCTCCTATGCAATAATACCACTGTGCATTTAATTTGTAATCTGTATTATCTGATTTATTTAAAAATGTTTGTAAGAATTTTACTATTCAATTTAATAACACAGTTGAAATCTTATGAATGCATTTAAGGGCAATAAATTTAAGCTGGTGAATCACCTTATAAGTAAAGGTACATTGTTTAGCTATAAGTTATCATAAGAGATTTTTCACAATTAGCTAATTTTTAAGTGTGTAAAGTAATTTGTAGCTTTGGTGCGCCAAACTAGTTTGGTTGGTAAGAGTCAACTGCCCTAGAAGGATGATGGATGCATGGTAATGGGAGATATAATTAAACTATCCTGGAAAATAGTGTGCGTGTGTGTGAAGTTTAAACCAAGGTACACTTAAGCTTGGAAAAATAACTCTGTCAGGTACTGTGCTGTTTATGATGTACGTGAATCCCTGACAAGTCCATGATTATGACTGGCCAGTGGTACCATAGGCTCCGACCCTGACACTCACAAAGGGAATTATGAAGAAATGCCATGCTAAGAAATACCATGGCAAATCGGCTAAAAAGTAAATATGCACTTGGCAACCAACATGCCTTCCAGTATTTTCTCTATATTTAGAAATAAATTCAAGTCAAAAGCAATCAAGGAAGTACTTCACCTAAACAGTGCTTGGGCCATGACATATTCTAGCCCACATTCCCAATCAAAGGAAATTATTTTTGTTTGTCTGCTTACCTGTTTGTTTATGTCTGTTCATTGACAAAAAGGTCCAGCTGTGCGCAAACCATTTACTACGTCTGTCCAAGAGGAAAAGGTCCATGCTCAAAAGATTTATGACTTAAATTCCATGATATAAACATAATTCCCTCCAACACAAACATGACTATGCACATAAAATGTACAGAGAGCTTGTGACAATGCAAAACTGTGTTAATAGTAAGCGTACAAGAGTTGAAGAAATTCACATAAACAATATTTACACAGCTGCAACTGTGCTTTAGCCTTTGGTATGCTGGCAATGATCTATACTGTAAACAAAAAACAAGATCCATTATGAAACCCTGGCAGGAAAGATGCTGAGGAAACACATCACTGAATACAAATGCCCAAAATGCTAACATGAAAAAAAAAGTCAAATTGTAAGTACTTTTTTGCAGGGGAGAGAATGACCTCCATCTCTACCCCACCCCCCATTAAAAATGTATATATACCTTCTTCCAGAGTCTCCCTAACATGAAGATGGGAGAAATCTCCACATCAGAGAAATCACATTTATAAACCACTCCGGCAGTGATGTCCTCCAGAAAACAGTCACTGGTATTTCCCATGGTGTCTTAAAGTTTGGGTATTTGATCTTTAGGGAATGTAATATTTATCACCTGCAGATATACTGCAAAATCAAGGTCAGTAATGTAGCAGATATACTGTACTCTGAATAAAGACAGCAGGTACATGACTTTAGCCTATACAAAGGAAAGCAAACATACCAAGAGTAAACTTGGCACTGTGCTTCCTAAATACAAGCAAAATGCAAATGTGCCAGGCTTGCACTGTAACACTGGAGATAAACGGATGCATATTAAGGCAACTGGTAACAATGAAATGTATGGCATATCCTACTGATAGAGAAGATATTTACCAAAATGGAAGGCAGAACCACCTCAGGTCAACTAAATAGATATTCAGTAGGCTTTGTGGACAGAAAAAAAAAACAGACGAAGTAGAAAGGTAAGAGTGAAAGAGATAGAAAATGAATCAGAAACACAAGAAGGGTAAAAAGAGTTGAGCACAGCAATTACAATGACTCTATAACAGTAAGAACAGGAATGTTGGAAAAAAATTATTTATATTTGTTAACCAGGTGCTCCCATTGATTTTTTATTCATGACTAATGCCACTAGGTAGTCATCAACACTCAAGGCATGCTTATGAACATTTAAATGATGCATAGATAAACATACAAAGTACTAACTACATTTTTGACTATATCCGTCATACTTTTTCTATACATTTTATGCAATGAGGTTAGAGAAATTTAGATTTTTGAGTCAAGGAAACATTCCACCACAAATTCAATCATACTTGCTGAGTAAATATGTGACCTGGTCTGCAACAACTATAAACAGTGTTTGTGACTCCCTGCTGGCGATTAGAAACAAAGAGGCAAGGAAAGTAATGTAATCTAGTTTTATGTCTGAGGTGTAGTTGCTTAAATTGATAGATCTGCTTTCTGTATTACCAGTTCCTGTTGCATTGTGTTTTCTGTTGGGTGTCTTAGTCTTGTAATTTCATTTGCATCCATGGCAAAACTATGGGCTACTACCAGATCTGAGCCTCACTTTATCATAAGCAGTGTTACTGGTATATTTCTGCATAATCTGGTGCCTTAGACTGTGGAAGAATTGCAGGAGTGGTAATATTGTAAATTATTATCCAAGATTGGAGCTACTGTTTTGGTTGTCTGTATTCAAGTTAGAGTCTTATATTCTGCCTTTCATTTACCCGAGTAAAGTTGCATTTCAGTGCCTTTCTGTTCATTTTGCTATGGTTTCCCCTGTTCTTTCTGTCAGCCCCAGCCTCCTCTGAGACATTAATCTAAATATTCTGAAATGTTAACCTACCTGTGGTCATTGACCTATAGCTGTGTACTTCTTGTGGCATGAATTTTCCCCAACCCGCTCACCCTCTTTCTGTTGTGGTCTCCTCCCTATATAGTTATCTGGCTTCCAGAGTCCTTCTCTCCCCTATTTCATTGCTATTGGCTGTTGTATAAGCTATAATTACTTCTGTACTGAAAAAATGCCTCCTGCTTATTTTCTAAGATCTGCCAACTGCTTGGTGCCATCAACACACTGAGAGGATCCTGCAGTAATCTTTCTCCATCTTTGACAGATACCAGATTTACTTTATTGATTTGCACTTCAGTTAACTGTTTTATAATGTGCCTGATTTACTTTTGCTTTATTTGTTGATTTTGTACTTTAAAGCATTTTAAAGGTTCCTAATACTCAAAATCATATTGTCCAAGTAGTTTCAGCTGTTTTGTGGTAACAGTGCACTCTTGAGTAATCTTTTTTTTTTGTGTTTTTACATTAAAATGACTGAGATAGCTCATATAGTGACAGTGGGTGGTGTCTTGATCTATCTGAGCTGGGAAACACAGAAGAAAGTTGTACGTATATTTGTGTTATTGTCCAGAAGGCTTAGAAGCCAGTTTCCTGTGTTTTAAGTGCTTGTATAAATTTGGAGCATTGAGCACTGCTGCCCATAATACAGGGGTGATTAGTATTGCCCTGTATAGCTGCAAGACACCTAGAAATCAATTTTTTCCTATAAAATCACCTCTGAAACTGTACCAGTAATTCAGAGAGTATAGAGCAATTACTTTGAGGATTGAGTAACACAGAGCAGTTAGTTTGCATGTTGAGGAGCACTGCCCCATTGAGTAGTGTTATATAGAGTAGTCTAATATCTACCCCCAAAAGCACCCTTAGTCAGCCCACTATTAACCTTCATGCATTTCACCTTGGAGCTTACTCATTAAAGGATCTGACATAACTGATAAGCACTCTCCCAATTTCTCTGCAGCCAGTTTGGTGGATACAGGTATAATAAAACAATGTAGCATTTGTGTAACATTCACTGACAACCATTTAATCCTCAAAGAAATGAACACAGTGTGTGAGGAATATATATAAACACAATGTCTCAGAAGACAAAACTCTCAAGTAGAAACACTTGTAATAATAATCTGGTTGTAAGAGCACTCACACTATACCCACAACACACAGCACACACCCCACACATGGATCTAATTATGTTGAGGTGCTTAAATGCAATTTTCCCAAACTCTAAAGACCTCCTAGATAGTCCAACTGCAAAAATTATCCTCAGCAAACTTGAAATCTCTCAACAGAAACAACACCTAACACTGCACATTCAACCATATACAGTGGAGCCTCAAATATCAAGCCCATAAGGCAAGCAAATACACTACCCAAAACTCTAGTCATAGAGAACTCCATTGTATGACATACTGATGTCCCACTCACCAGGCTGAACAAGGAGAAAGTAATGGTCAGTTGCCTACCAGGGGCCATAAACTGCAAAGCTACACATGTATGCAAGTCATTGCACCATAGGTACCAGTATGATTACATCATAGTCCTTGTAGATGTAAATTACCTTAGACTACACGAAGAGAGATGTTGTGGAGCTCTCATACTTTGCGTCACAGGCTGGTATTTGCCTATCATTGAACAACATTCTACTTTCACCAAGTATGATGCCATGATATGAACAGAAGTTAATTGACTTTAATAATTGGCTGAGTTTTTGATACCATTCTAGGGGGATACAGCATTTGCCAGTGAGGGAGGGCATAGGTAAAAAAAAATGTTGCTTTGTCAAGAATGGTCTGCATCTGCTCCCTCTAGGCTTTTCAATATTGTCTTAAACATTGTCCTCCCCATAGAGTTTATTTAGGCAATATCAAATTGACAAACTTTCTAACATAGCAAAATCTGCCCAAGGAGATCCAAAAGTGTTACTGCTCAATGCCAGAAGTCTAAATAAGAAGGTCCACTTGTTCCAAGCTCTCCTCACCTTGGAGAATGCAGATATCTGTGGAGTTACTGAGACATGGTTTAAAGCTGCAGTGCAAGGCTTTAATGTCTTCCACACATTTAGACCAGAGGTCTCTCAATCTACATCAATAAGAAGCATACCTCTAGGCTGGTTAAAGAGGATGACGCACTGCAGGTCCTCCATGTCCAGATTACCATAGGCAAAGTCTCATACCATATCCTAGCAATCTATAGGTCACCCACTATTTCCCATGAAACCCACAGCTTATACTAAGACCTACTGGAGACACTCATCATTCAACCAAATACTATACCCATGGGAGACTAATTATCCCTCTGTAAGCTGGGAATCCTACATGGCTCCAGATTTGTAGGTACAGAGATTCCTAGACTTTGTAAACAGAAAAACACACTAGACCAGTTAGTGCATATATCTACTGGAAGTGCAACCATATAGGACCTGGTACTCAAAAATATGGGAGAAAGCTGTATTTCCCCCTTCCCCCAGTGTTGTGTCCCCCCTGGTAAGGTAAGCTCACAAAGCAGATGCCTTATAAATAAGAATCAGTTTCTGTAACTCCAGCAAACACCATAACAATTAGCAACAACCCCACGGCAAACTACCTTTTTTATTAAGTTATAACTTAACATAAGTTCAGGCCCCTCCAAAACCCAGATAACCCAGCAGCCTGTCATTGAAGCTCAGTACAACCATAACAATGATTGCATAGATGCTACACTACCTACCAGAAGTAAGTCCAAAACTAACTCAAAAAACAAACCACCCTTATGGAATTCAAAATTATACAGGTTGTATAACAAAAGAAAAAAAAAACTTTCTCAAACTGAATAGATAATTAAGAGAACTAATTAAGTCCAACAAAGTAAAATTTGAGGTAAATATATTGCCCTAGGATGAGGACAATCATAAGGCCTTCTTTAGCTATGTCCAAACCCTCAAAAGTAGCACACAACAATATGCCAAACTGTTGGTAAATGGAGCTACATTCACAAGATCATGAGATATAGCAAATCTTCTGTCTGACAAATTCATCTCCAACAACTCCCCCACCTCCAGCTGCCCCCCCCCCCCAAGGAAATACCATCTACCACAGCCTCTTCATCTATTATTTGGGAGCTGATCTTGTATGCGGTCTTTAATGTCAAGAATACAGCCTCAATGCGCTCTGATAATACCCCAGGATGCCTCTGAAATAGCCTGAAATATGACTATATTGGCCACTGAAGTCACTATCTAACCATAGCCTCTGCTCAGGCTTTGTGCCATGTGAATAGAAGATTGCAGATGTTAATCCTCCGCACAAGGGTGGATCATCAGCAGATCCTGGGATATATTGACCCAGTATGCAAAACTATGGAAAGAATTATCAAGAAAATAACAATGACATAAGAAACTTTCAGATACTAGACTCAACCCAGTTTGGTTTCGTTGAAGGTAGGTCATGCCTATTGAAGCTAATGGACATCTTTGAGAGGGTCGCCAAGGTAAATGATGAAGTAAAATGGTGCATATTGTCTTCCTTGACCTAGGTAAGGCATTTGATTCAATACCCCACTCAGACATTGTAAACAAACTCATAAAATTAGACACAAACCCCTATGAAACTCATTGGATAGCCAGCTGGCTCACAGACAGGACCTAGGAAGTTAGGACTGTAGAGAACACCTCTACAAAAAGACTGGTCACCAGTGGAGTTCCCCATGGATCTGTGCTAGGTCCACTCCTCTTTAGTATTATTTTTCAGAAGTCAAGGCCAGTGTCAAGAACCTCAGACTTACCAAGTTGGCAAATGATTGCAAACTAGGAGGAATCATAGAAATCCCAAAAGATATTAACATTTTACAGTAAGATCTAACACAGACAAAAAATCATTGTCGAAGTCACAGTTTAAAACTCAATGCAAAGAAATTTATAATACTACCTTTTGGGTAGTTGGCCACCCAGGGAAACTAAATCATTGATAAAATATCCTAGAAATAGGCACATTAGTCAAGGACTTGGGGACTTGTATACATAGTAACCTGGTTTTTGGCCAAAATTTGTCTAAGGTAGTAAGAAAATTACTCTGTGTCACTCAACTTATAAGTAAGGGCATGGCAAAGATGTCCAGGGAGGTCATTGTGCCACTGTACTCAGCTGTCATCAGACCCATCATTGAGTATACTCTCCCTTCAGTATATACCTGAGCAGGCACATGCAACATCTAGAACATCCACAAAGGTTCTTTAGGGAAAGAATACAGGGCAATGTCCTATGCAGATTGCCTCAAAGCCCTATCTCTATTGTTTCCTATATTCTGCTGAAAGGAGATTTATGCCTGGCATGCAAGGCATCCCTGGATCCAGCTCTGATGGACCTTTTGTATATTCACAAAATGAATATGTAATATGAAGAATAAAATCTCTAATGAATAAATAGTAAAAATGTTAAAACAGTTAAAAGTTAAAAATAAGATATCTGGAATGCAACGTTAACCTGTTAAAACGGTGAATGAAACAAATCTTTGCAAAAGGTAGCTCATAAGCACTTTGACCCAGATAAAACATGTCCATCAATTATAAACTTCAAAAAAAAAAAGAAATTCAAACATCTTCTGCTCTCCGTTTTAGAACACACAACAGAAATGTATAGTCATTAATGCCTGGCTTCTCTTTGGGATTTAATATAAGTTGCCATTCTAACTCTGTTTAAAAGTTCTAATTCAGGGTCACCCCCTCTCATTCCTACTGTTGTTTTGTCTAGCACAAAAAATATGTATATTTTTTTATACTCATTGCATTCTCTAGTGTACATGTATAAAGCACTAGTCTCTTCTTTTTCTTATATCCCTATTATGCTCCAGAATTCTGTCATGTAACTTCCTGATGGCCTTACCTATGTAGAAAGCAGGGCATGACACACATGTAGCAATATATACAACTCCTTTTGCATTGCAGTTGCAGTGTCCAGGGTACTGCTGTGTCCTGTTGTATGTTTCAATAGTCACATAAGCACTATCATTAATAAACCTACAACTACTGCATGCCCCGCATTTGCTCATCCTAGAGATGTATGTCTTTTTAAACTTTTAAACAACAGGTTAAAGTTGCACTGCAGATATCTTATTTTTAACTTTTAACTGTTTTAATATTTTTACTATTTATTGATTAGAGATTTTATTCTTCATATTGCATAATTTGACATGGCAGGAAATTATGTAATGATTGATTTTATGATCTGGTGTTATTTAAATAGAGCTTAAAGATGTTTCCACTGACTGATGATGCCTTAATATTTAATCAGGAGAAAGCACTTAGTCCGTGAATTTTTATATGTTAATTTATTTTATGTTTTAATAGTGTGGAAACATTAAAGTGAGTGCTTTCTCTTTACCATGGGCAGTGGTTTTCTTAATTACTGTATATATTGTTGCTTATCTGTACTTATTACTGTATATATCATACTAATAATGTACTGTCTTGACAGTTATAGCTTTTTTTCCTTTCGGCTTTTCCTTGTGAGTGGTCACCACAACGGTATGGTCCGCAGAACGATTGGCAGTGGAGTTATACAGTGTTGAGTTGTCAGCCTGGCACCCAACCTTCCGCAGAAGGCACACACACTCACACCTAGGGCCAAATTAGAGTGTCCAGTCCACCTACAGCGTGCCTCTGGGATGTGGGAAGAAACCAGAGCACCCGGAGGAAACCCACACAACTACAGGGAGGACATGCAGGCTCTGCCCAGAAGGCACCCCAGCTGAGAAATGAACGGAGAACCTCTTGCTGTGAGGTGGCAATGCTAACCCCTACACCACCATGGCCATCATTGACCGTTACAGCTATATAGTTAAAAATTGCTTTGTAAACCTGATTATATGTGAAATCCATCAATAAATCAAGTAAGCAATACAAAAAGAAATAAATAAACAATAGTAATATGAATATAGGCAATTTTAATGTTACAGTTATGTTGCTGGGGCGGTCACAATGAATCATTTACTATAATAATAATGGCACTTGCTGTTGAAAATGTCTAGAATTATCCATAGATAAACCAGAACCAATGGACAACAGTCCAGTAACAAGTTATTTTTGGTGATGCTTGAACATTTTGAAAACCAATAAGTATATATAATTTATTTATTTGTTATTTACATTTATTTGTCTTTACCTGGAAAGTCCAACTGGGTAATATCCATTTTCAGTGAAGGCCCAGGGAGAAAAGCTTAATTTGCTTACATTGCATTATACCAGGTTCCAGTTAAACAAAGAGTAGTTGCATTTCTATTTACAGTTATACACAAACAGTAGCTATATTTATATATAAAAATATAAAAACATATAAAATGTAAATATAAATATATAAAGGTGGAAGCCAACTGTTTCTGGAAAAAGAAACATTTATAGAACTGAATGAGAATGTTTCTGAGTTGTACTCATTTAAGTAAACTGCTGTGTTCAGCAAAAAGTTTCTTAGTTTAAAACCAGTTAAAAAAGTAATAAAGGTTTACGGTAAAAATGCATAACATTTTCTCACTTACCATTAACAGATTAATTAGCTTTTTACTGTCATGTATCTCAAAAACTCTTTCAGCTGTACTCCTCTCGTAACTGGCTCCCTGCGTGTATCCACACAGTGCATGACTGTTGTTATGTGATAGCTGTCAATAACTACACTTCGAGAATACCGAGTCACAGCTGTGGTTCACACCTCCTAACTCACAAAAGACAAAAAAAAAATGCCTGAGGCATACATTTTATTCAACAGCAAATCCCACAGCAATTATGAAGACTTTCTCTACAGTAAACAAGACATGGTATCTGCTTTCATCAGGGACAAATGAAGAAAGCGGATTAACAGGAAAATGGATCAGACTTTTCTTTATTTTGCATGCAAATGTTTGCCCTTTAATCTACATGTAGCAACCTCAGGTGAATGCCTGATACCTCAGAAAAGGTGTACCTGTGTGCTGTCTGAGCTTAACATTCCATTGTACTCTTAAGTCAGTAAGGTTTTCCAAACTTCCATAAATTATTTGGCAAATCATTTTTATGAATGTATTTGTGTCAGATTCTCAATTAAGAACAATTAAAAATAAAGGTTTGCACTCACAGTGATTCAAATACCCACACCAACAGGAAAAGCAGTTAAGAGTCATAAGCAAGCATCTGAAATAATTAATCAAGATGGAAAATAATAAACAGTTTTATTATCTGAACATTTACTAGACAATATTCAGCTTGAAACCAATGCCTTAGGCACACCTAGCTATCTCTGGAAGAGGCATTCTGATGTTCAGTACAAATACCTGTACTGACATCAACTGTTCTGGATACATTGCATACATAATGGTGTACATATTAGTTTAAAATGGTAGACAGATGAAAATTTGCACTCATAATTGCTGTTTTTGTTTTACTTCAAAATACACTTTCATACACCTCACATACATTTCGCAGGGAAACGTTTTAAACTTTCTGCAGACGTTAGAAATTCAAAGGTGTGTCAGCTTTGTTTTTCTTTTAATGCAAATGTAATATAATGCAAATTTACTGAATGTTACATAGCATCTTAAAACACTGTATTCAACAGTAGAGTAATAGCTTCTATACAGTTGTATCAGTTTTTGCCAGTTACTGTTTTTCGTACATTATCTTACTAGACTTTAAATTGTGCAGTTTTACATGTGTGTGTGTGTGTGTGTGTGTGTAACTAGGTCATGACTGAAAAGAGGACTCAATGTTCCAGTTCAATTCCCAAGAAGGACACATCATGTGTGGTCTCTCCATGTCCTCCCTGTGTTTGCGTATGTTTTGTCTGGTTACTCCGGTTTCCCCACATTCCAAAGATATGCAGTAGGTGGATTGGACACACTAAATTGGCCGTGTGTGTGTGTGTGTGTGGTATGGAAGAAAAGCCCCAGCATGGCGAGCCACTCAACAGTGACAATGTGAACATTGGCTCTAGATGATTGTTACTGTTGAGGTGACATCCTGACTCCATGTGCACTAATGGGAAAAGGGTTTGTGGATGCAGATTTGATTCTGATATACTGGTATTTAGTAACCATGGATACAGAGTCACTTTACTGTCCTACCTAACAACTGTAGAGTGGAAGCTGTTTGTGATAATATATCTAATACTTTGAGTAATATGGTTATGTTTAGAGACTACAGCATCTCCATGGCTAATTGTTATTAACATATTACCCTGTCAGTATAGGAAGAAAAGTGCATGTGTTGTCCAGAGAGTGAATTGTGTAATAATGTACTGTTAGAATATAAATGTTTGTGGGAGATATCTTTATGATATGGGGTGATTCCTAGAAAGAGCTTGAAATGTTTGCTCAGTATTTATCTCCCATTACTGAATTTCTGTCTTCTGAGGAACAGCATCATTATGAATCTATCAGTTTTGTAGATGTTACAATTTCTATAGATGCTCATAACTGCAATGGTACCAGTATGTATAAGAAAGCTATTAAGTGCAATTCATTTTTACATAAAAGTAGTATACATCCTAACATGCATTTGAGAATTTACCCATCTTAAAGTGAAATACTGACTTATTAAACACTAAATATGCATCTTGTTTAAAAACATGTTTATAAATAATATTTGCCTTTAAGAACTGTGATCACAAGACATTAGAATTAGAACTGACTGCTTTCTTTTAGACCAAAGAAATATTGTGTCCAATTCAAAAAGGTTATTGCGGGGGGGGGGGGGTCCAGTGCACCCCTTTTCAGTAACCATTTCCAATTGAGCAACAACCCTACTGCAGTACTCCACCATGAAGAGGTGCAGCACTGTGATGAGCTAACTCTATGGTATACCACAAATGCTTATGAGGCATTCAGGGAGCAGCCTGTGCTAAGTAGCCATGTGCTGTCCTCTGGAAATGCTTGCAGCAAGATATTTTTACAGCCATGTAACTGAGAGAAATGTTCGGCTACGTAAATTCTCTCACCCACCTATATTAGTGAACACAAAGTTCATTTTCACCCATTACTTCCAATCGCTCAGAATCCCAATCAGACAGCGCAGTGGTGCAGCAGTAGCATTGTCGCCTCACAGCAAGAGGCTCTCCGGTTCGATTCTCGGGTCGAGTGCCTTCTGTGCAGAGTCTGTATATCCTCCCTGCGTTCGTGTGTGTTTCCTCCAGGTGCTACGGTTTCCTCCCACGTTACAAAAACATGTGTCTGGAGTGTTTCTCCCTGGGCCTCCTCTGAAAATTGGCTTAGTTCCAAGTCGAAATTTCCCAGTTAACAAATGTTAAGTAAATAAATAAATATCTTAGAGGTAAGTGTTGGAAATAAATAAATAAATATATTAGAGGTAAGTGTCAGGGAGTTTAATGGCAAGATAGTGACAGTGGGGAGTGAGTGCATTTGTGTATGCTGTGGTTGCATGTGTGAGCATATGCAGAGGGATGAGTGGCCTCAGGTGGGTGGGTGACAGAGCGCGTGTGTGTGTGTGTGTGTATGTGTACATGTGTGTGTCTGTAAAACTGCATGTCTGTCTGGGGGAATTGCAATAGGCAAGTTAGTTATGTGTTAGGTAGGGTACATGTGTGTCTGTGTGTGTGTGGGGGGGGGGGATAGGTGAGAGATGACCGTGAGTATGATTGGTTGGGTGGAAGCTGTATGTGTGTGATTGATAGATAGATGACCGTGAGTATGATTGGTTGGGTGGAAGCTGTGTGTGTGTGTGTGTGTGTGTGGCTGGTAACTGTCACACGTCCACTGTCCCCTAGATTAACAGGCACATTCTGCAATTCTCGGGATGAAGATGCCAGGAATACTTTTTATATCATGCCCAAAGGCACTCATAAAAATGAATAAGACAAGTTTTGCAGCACAAAAGATGTGGAGTGTGGAAATACTAGACACAGGGGATGTTCCTTACAGTGTGTCTCCAAGGCACTTAACTTATTACATCATAGTGACGCCTCCAAGCATTTCTGTAGTTACATCTTACTAATGCCTCTAGGCATCTAATATTGCTTGTTCAAACTGAATGATGGGGGTGCCTATGCCAATACACTGCATCATCCAACAGAGGTGAACACCCCAGAAAAGTGCTGATTAGCATTCACTGTAATTACTTGGGAATCACAGATATGCAGATCAGCAGATAATTAGGTATTTCCTCATTGCAGTTAATATGTCTCTGAATCGCATTTTCCATGATCACAGAAACAGTCACTTACCACCTGTAGTGGGACTTTCTCAGAATGCTGGATATAGTTAGTATCAAAGTTTGTTGTTTTTGACTTATTTTTGTTAGGTTTTATAGTGCACACACATATATTACTTTTAATAAAATTCAGCCATGAATCTTTGGAGTCTAGTACATTGTTTTTGGGTGTCTGTTATTGATGTTTCACTGTGCTGGAACTGGTTGCATCACAGGCTGTGATTATGGGTATAGAAGATGACAGCAAAAATGAACTGCACTTTTCCCATGTCTCTTGAGTTTTTGAAACTTGGAGATGATATATACAGATTATGGGTGTGGGGCTTGTTCATCACCACAAAAAAAAAAAGAAGTTGGAATGTTGTGGGACATTGGAGCACTGATGTTTTGCTTGAATAATGTTTTATCAGATTAGAGATTTAGCTATAATTCATCGTGTACCAATTGAATAGTTTGCAAAAAAAGGAAGAGCCGAAAGAGCTGGCTTGGCTACTACAGCATTAATCACTTAATGGATTTCTTTGACAGTCAATATGATTTTCCACTGTGCAGAAGTACCCTGTCTTTTAAAAGTATCTGAATTTTAGGCTTGGAGTTTAAATGTTTGGATCCGAGTTTTAACTAGAATCAATCCCCTAACCGTTATTTAAAAAAAATATATGAATTCTGAGGAGTGTATGTTGTGGCTATGTGAGTGCTTAATGGTTAGGAAGCAAAAAAAATGCACCTTTAGTATCCATTCCTTGTATATTCAAATGACATCATTTATTTTCTGCTTTGTATGTCTAACTGACATGACACTTGCAGAAGAATTTTCAGCAAAGCAAGTGAGAAGTTTTCTGCTGTGTTACTAGTGTATATCAAAAGTTAGTTATTAAAATATAACAAAATGTTCTGGGAATGATGCACCTCAAATAAAGGATCCAGATTACATTTTTTTTTCAATAATTTTTATTTTTACATTAATAAATGTCACAAATAAAAACCATCTTACAACATGACCATGTGCATATATATATATATATATATATATATATATATATATATATATATATATACACATACATACATATATATACATACATACACACATATACGTATGTTATACATTGATGTCAAATACCACAGGATATAGGTCATGCAACATATCTATTTACACTATGTACATAGATGCTTTCATTGTTAATTCCACAGTTATATAGACAGTATATACATTCGTAATATCCAAGTTATTATTTAATATCTGAACTTGTATGTGTTCTTTGGTTCCATTATAGTGTATTTCTAAGTTGTTGTGTGATGAATTATGCTAATATGATGTTAAAGGTTTGTTCCCAAATTTCTCTGGATTTCATGTTTTTGTTTCTTTTATCTATTACTATTTTATGAGCTAAAAGGTGTTGTATAGCTACTTGTTTAAAACCCTCCCAAGAGATATTTATCGTATCTAGCCATTTAAAAGCTATATACAGTTTCATTAGTAGGAAAATTGTTAAAAGTGTATTTGCTTGTTTTCTTGGGATGTTGGGTGGGAGAATGTGTAACAGAGTGAATTCCCAAGTTAATGTTGATGTTTGATAACCTGTTTTTTGTAATTGTACCTTGAGAGAGTTCCAGAGTTTATAGACACATTTACAGCTCCAAAATACATGGATTAAGTCAGCTATCTGGTCCTTACAGTGTGGGCAGAAAGGTGATTTTGATGTGTTAAATTTGTGTAGGATTGCAGGTGTAAAATAAGCATTATTATTGATCATGAGCTGAGTGTATGCTAACTTTTTGAGGGGTAGAATCTTCGGTGTTAGATTGATTACCTGGCTTATTTGCTGATCATCTATGGATGGTTTAATTTTTCTCCAGTAGTTAGAGAAGAGGAGGTCCTTCTGGTATTTGATTTCATTTATCATTTTATATGAATTGGTAATAGTTTTCTTTGTTGTGATAATAGTTTTCCAAAGCCTGCTACAAGTTTCTATGTCACTATTGGTCATAGTAATATTTTGGAGATAACTGGAACACAGTTCTTTGATTTGTCTTAGGATTATTATGTGCGATTTAGGGAGGTTTTACATTTAAGTTGGTCCTCATTTCTTGTATTGAACAGTTAAGGTAGGGATAGATATCTTGGATTGTTTTATCTTTTAGTCTGGGAAAAGGGACTAAGTCCAGCATCTTATTGTTTATTTTTAAATTTGGGTTTTTATGAAGGGGTTGCAGTATTGTCATGGCATGTCTAAGGTTCAAGAATTGAAAGAGTTTTTGCGCTAGGTTGATGGAATGTTTTAAGGGCTCTATAATGTTATAAGTTTGTATTTCTTTCTGCTTCAGGAATGGAAGTGCTTTGGGATTGAAACCTAGAGCTTTAATATATCTATAATATATTGTCACCCAGAGAGGAGACCAATTTTCCATTGACGGGTTATGTTCAGCTATTCTCAATATTCTGTTAGTGTTAATGATAGAGTAGTACATTTTAAAATCTGGTAGATTTAGTCCTCCTTTGCTTTTGGGGAGTGTTAATTTTGGATAGGAGATTCTGTTTTTTTTGGGTCCCCATATAAATTTTGCTAGGAAGGTATGAATTTGTTTGAAGAATTTATTATGTATTGTTGTCTGTGATGTCATGAATATATACATTAATCTAGGTAAAATGTTCATTTTGATTATTGATACATTGGCCAAGAATGGTAGTTTTAGGTTGTTCCATCTTTTGCAGTCTTGCATTATATTTTGCCATTTAAGGTTTACATTGTGTTGGTAGAAGTCTTTGTTACTCTGGAAAAAGGTGATTCCCAGGTATTTAGTTTCTTCTTTAATTTTTATTGCGTTTAACAACGGTATTAGTGAGATGAGTTTGGGTGTTTTTAGGGGGAAAATATTAGTTTTATTAAGGTTTAGTTTGTAGTTAGACATAGTCGAGAAATGTTCAATTGCAGCTATTATTTTGTTTATATCTGAATTTGGTGCCAGATTCATTTTTGATGTGAGAAGTTCCAGTTTTATAAATCACAAATACAGAAGAAACAGTTGTCAGTGTGATGAAATACTCCTTGCAAGTCGTTTTGGTTCCTTAATGTAATTACTGGCCTGCAAAAACAAGTTAAATATGTCATTCAAAAAAATGACATTTATTTATTGTGATGCTTGCCAGATCAAGATATTCCTGCATATTACAGTACTGATTCACATCCATATGCTTTCCATAGTTGTTGAACTTTACTGACCACCCTGGCAGGTGCGAGTATCAGCCTTATCCTGCTAGTCTCAGTTCTTGTACTTGGACTCCTCCAAATGTAAAATCAGTACACTCAACGCAAATCAGTAGGTGCCAGTTGTTTGTGATGTTATTTCTGTGTTCAAATAATACATTGAAACAGAGTTCATTGATACAGACAGGCACTAAATAAAGGTAGGGACTGGGATTTTATGACTACCAAAGCTGACTCTGTCTGCCATTTGCTTGAAGCTCTTTCTAAGCAGTGAAGCTGAAAAGTATAAAGCTTATGTTCTATGAAAGCTGAAAATTGAGTAGACCTTTATAATAATGACTAGCAACAGCATATAAAACTTGGACTGTTAATTGTACTGCTGTTTTCTTATTTATGATTTGGAAGAAATTGCCAATAGATATGATAAAGGCTTCCACTATGAGTGGACAAAGGCGAATGCACCAAGGTTTCCCCCCCAAAAAAAAGACTAAGAAAAAAAAAAAACTTTTAAACTTGTTTTTTGCAAGGGGGGGGGGGCAAACCCCTCCTGCAAACCTCCCACTCTCCCAAACTTATATATCCACAGTCACACCAACTCAAAGAGGAGGAAATTTCTCCAAAAAGGGTATCACTACCAGGACAGCTTGCCAACAGTGATTTCCTATTGAGGAACTCAAATCAAGTGCAAGCTAAACCTTGGGCAACTGACATACGAGTTCAGTCTTCATTCATCAGTAGGATAACAATGATTTAGTGTAGTGAGTTTATCAATTTACTATTTACTTATTTTTAATTGGTAATTGGGTAAGTGAACTAGTCAGTACTGGTCCAAGGATCATTTTGAACCACAGCATAGGCCATGTAGGCAAGGACAAACAGAAAATCTTTACATAATACACAAGAAAAAATTAAAACTGAAAACATTCAGAAAAAAAGAACACAACATAAATACATATGCGGAAACAATTTAACAAACGAGTAATTAATGACAATTATAAAAAATAAATGCACTAGAAAAATTGCTAATGAAATGTATACAATATAGAACATAAATTCATCTAATGTGAGAATATATTGGACACTGGTCTGAATCAGCCTTAGAAGTAGTTAGGTGGTTTTAAGTTTTAACAGCATTTAACAACAAAGGGTAGTCCTGTTTTTTTGCATTTTTTTTACATAAACTGCATTTTCACAACGTACTTATACTCGTCTTGTTAATTGTGCCAATTTTATACCATTTTTTTTTCTCTGTTAAACTCACTGTGTTCTACTTTCTGGTCAAGTCCAGGAGCCATTGTGCGACAGTAGTAGTTATTGCAGTGGCAGTACTGTTCTTATTGCTATTTCTGGATCACTGAGCACTAACTACTGGATAGAACTTTTGATGTTTTTTATTGTTAATCTAGCATTTATCATTTGTTTATGGTGCAACCAGCTGCATCGAGCACACTGTCACCACATTTATAGCTCAACAAAGGTTGTTGTGCACAACCACATTTTTTAGTCAGTACTACAAAATACCTTCTCCCATCGTCTCTGTGGAGCTTGCCAATAGTTTGTCAAATGCCATATTTATCCACACTGGTCTTTGCTGACAGGCACTGAACAGCACTGACCTGCTAACAGCTGCTCGATGTTTTGCATTACTGCTTGTGAATAGCTGAATCTTTTGAATACCTCTCCTTTAGCTCTCTCCCCAGTTAGTCTCTGACCCCCCAGTTAGTCTCTGAAAACCCCCTTCTTATATTCCCCTACTATGTCTATGAAACCACCTTCCCTTTAAATTCCCCTCCTCTTTCTTCTTCAAGGTCCTGTTGAAAACAGCACAAAACAACATAGAGATACAGCAAACTACCTCCTACTATTTCCAGCTTTCTAGCACTTGAAGTCATAATGCAGTGTAAGAAGGGTACCTGTCAAGTCTTTGAATGCTCAAAATTTTGAACATTACATGGTCGACACCAAACGTTCAAACTTTTGAGTGCTTGAAGATGGACTTTCAACGGCACCGAATGGTGCAGATAGGGAGAATTTCCCTTTTCTGCACTGAAGTGCGGTCTCGAAGTTGGTATATTTAAGTAGGGGGGGCACAGCCCCACACGTAGGGGGGTGCAGGGGGGCTTAGCCCCCTGCCTACTCTGTTAAAAAAAAAAAAAAAAACACAGAAAAAAAAGTTTATGTTCGAACATCCAAATGTAGAACATTTGGTCTCGACCATGTAATATTCGACATTTTGGATGTTTGAACATTTGCCGAAAAAATGTTGCGAAAGAGAAACTACTTGAAAATTACTTGAGTGCACCAGCGCTATCTTCTCTTAACAACAATTAAGAGGAAACGCGTAGCCACAGTAAAAACAGTACGGTTTATTGATGTACTCACAATACAACACTGTACAAATCCATATAAAAAATGGTTAAGCGCTTTCACCTAACTAGTAGGCTTCATCAGAACCAAAGAACATTTTCTTTTGACAGTTTTGCTCACTGTTTAACTTTTTTGGCGCGAAGGAAATGTCACTGTTACTAATTTAAAGCTATATCCACCACATAAAATAAAGGTGTATAACACTAGTTAGATCGTTGTTACCTATCAAGAGGTGCAGTGATGCTAAACAACTCAACGTACATCCATATAGCAATGAAACTACGTCACACTCTATGCGCGAGATGAAACCTGCGTAACGTTTTGCTGATAGGTTCTGAAACAAAAGCAGGGATTATAATCCCTGTGGGAGTCTTTCAGAGAGTTGAGAAGGAGTTGTGACAGTAGCTGCGTTTTTGATACACTGCCATTTTGTATGAAGTTAAAACTGCAACATAGTTTCAAATATCTGTATCTTGTGCCATTATTTAGAGCATAATACAGCAGAACCTGGTAACGCTGATGCACAGATTGATACAGAGAAACAATGCTTCAGTCATGAGAATGTTATTAAACTACTATAAATTATAATCCCTGCTTTTGTTTCAGAACCTATCAGCAAAACGTTACGCAGGTTTCATCTCGCGCATAGAGTGTGACGTAGTTTCATTGCTATATGGATGTACGTTGAGTTGTTTAGCATCACTGCACCTCTTGATAGGTAACAACGATCTAACTAGTGTTATACACCTTTATTTTATGTGGTGGATATAGCTTTAAATTAGTAACAGTGACATTTCCTTCGCGCCAAAAAAGTTAATTAAACAGTGAGCAAAACTGTCAAAAGAAAATGTTCTTTGGTTCTGATGAAGCCTACTAGTTAGGTGAAAGCGCTTAACCGTTTTTTATATGGATTTGTACAGTGTTGTATTGTGAGTACATCAATAAACCATACTGTTTTTACTGTGGCTACGCGTTTCCTCTTAATTGTTGTCAAGAGAAGATAGCGGTGGTGCACTCAAGTAATGTTTGAACATTTGACATAGACCCATGTAAGAATGACCTCATGCTCACAGATAACCTAGCAGACTCTGTCTGGGAAAGGTGTAAATACCTAGCTAACTTGGAGGCAGCCCTCTTAGGATCTGATGTATGCAGTGAACATATTGGTCCTCTACCCACAGCCATATTAATGCAACATCCTCTTAATGACAGCACTAAATCATCATAGCACAAATTCACCCCTGGTTTAGCACCAATGTCTCATTAATATGGTAACATGTAAACGTCTCCACGTATCTTTCTTCTAATAATCAGTGGGTTATCTACACACAAAATATAAGATATAAAAAAACTATCATGAGAATGTAATGCTAGGCTTCTTAAGATACTCACAGAGCATAGTCTAGTTAGCGCCTATAAACATATGCTGATACAATAAAAACAAATTACTTCCAAAGCCTCATAGAATTCCTAAGAGCAGGCATCAATGTCACCCCCTAACTCACAAACTACATGCACCCCATAACAACACTTGACCATAAGCAGATTGTTACCATGTTTAACATAAATAAGCTTTTGAAAACATTCTGGTAATTGGTGACTATTGATAGACACACTGATTCTATGCTTACTAGGCTAGACAACAGCAGGGTCTTGGTTAGATACCTGTCTGGAGTCAAGATCGCTAACCGCCCTTAAGGCCCTCTCCATTTGTAAATACAACTACAGCACATTAGTAGACCATATGGTAGTAATGATCTGGCTTCCAACATCCATGTAGAAGGACATACTGGAACTTGCTTGCTTCTGACTTTGAGTGGCATCCTTTCTTCACTGAGAAAGATGGCCAGATTCAAAAGATAACTGCTTTCCACAGTTATTTAAGTTGCTATTGCCATTCCAGGGAAAGCCAGCATGTGACACCCTGGGATGAAACACCCAGCAATCTCATTTGCTTTACAATGGGTAGTATAAGCACATCCCTCATTCAAAGGTTTCTACATACTAACCAAAGTTATTGCTGCTCCTATTGTGCCTTTTTTTTACATCTAATGAACATTGCAAAGTAACAAAACAAATCAGATCCCAAATCAGATGACATTAAGGTGGCACTTCTCAATACCAGGAGTCTATACAATAAATTTCCCAACCTAGAAGTAATTCTGCTTGTAATATGTTCAAGTGTATATAACTACTGAGACATGGTGGTTCTGTACTATTATGCTCTTAAACCTACTAGTACTAGTGGTAGAGTTTCATTGTTTGCAAGGGAAAATATCCTTTCAAAGTCATAACCCAGGACCCCCCCCCCCCCCGTGAGCTTGTATAACTCCAGAAAAACCTTAGGAAAGGCAGAGCTGCAAATCAAAACTCATTATCAGTTTTCTTCCATGGCCCTTCAAGATGAAAATTTACTGGCACTTCTTGAAAATATCCCTATAAAAATGGGTCATTGATAATTGAGAACTTCACCTATCCTACCATAGACAGGAGCACTTACACTTTCAATGCAGGGTCTGCACAAAACTTCTTGAATTGAGAAAACAAATGCTTAGTTGATCATCTACACACAATCCCATTAGAGAAGTAACATTATGGGCTTAAGTCCTCACAAACTTGGGGTTTTCCTGCCTGACCGTTCTGCCTGATAAAAGCCAGAGAAAAATAACTGTGATGCCCACCACTGCTACCAATATGTGACGTCTCCATGCTGAGCCAGTAATCAAGGAGCCTGAATCCTCACCACAAACACTGGATAGGGATGTGCACTTTGAATACAAATGGATACATTCAGTATTTCCAGATGCAAATCCTTCTGCATCAAGCATGATTTCCATTAAGGGAACACACTCAGCCCAAGGTCTTGATTTCTCTATATATGTCTCCCTCCAGGTTCCCAATAAGAGTCCCCACTGGCACAGCGTAGGCTTAGGCACTTGGCTGCGTGTCCAAGCCAAGTCCTCCAGCACCCTCTCTGTGAACCCAGTGCTTCATATTCCTGCCCCAAGTAGCTGACACACGCACTCTTTAAGATTTAATTTTCACACACACACACACACACACACACACACACACACACACACACACACACACACACACACACACACACCTGGGAAAAGCTGGCACAGATTACCTGCTTCACCAACTCTGCCCAGACTAAAACGTAGATTCTCTGCCACCAGTCGGTACTATAAGGCTCTTAAAAGGGTATCTAATTATGCTGAGTGAAGTTAATATTAATACAAATGATAAATTATTTATCCATAGAATGAAGGACAGGAGCAGATGTTGTGCCTTGTAGATACATGCTGCAAATTTTAAATGAAGTTTTTATTAAGCTTTTGTATGACTTATTAAGACTGAATCATTCAACAGTAATAATAATATAAATAGTAACTGCAGCTGTAGCAACAATAAATAGTCTTTTTTATCAGAAAAGTTAGATAATTAATAAGAAAACACAAAAAAGCTAAGCAGGAAATGCTTGCATCTTTATTTTTTATAAAAATAACATGTCTTAGCAACACTTTTGAAAATAACTGCATGACCAAATTAGGACACAGTGTATGTCTAAGGAGGCAGGACTACATCTTTCAAGACTGTATAAAAACAAGGTGATTACTTGTAATCTTAGTTAGATACATGAAAAATAAACTGTATTGACCCAACTGAGGTGTTTTGCTTGGTTATCATTTCTCTTTCTTGTTATTCTAACTGCCTGTATTTTTCCTCAGATGCAGTGCTTGCACATATTAGTACAGTTTTTGGTGCCGAAATCCAGGAGGAAACAAAGCAGAAAGTGCAGAAGTTGAAAAGTAGAAATAAATTTGAAATTAAGAGAAAGGTTGTGTGAAGGAAACAACAATCCAGGGGCCGGATCAGATTTCCTCCATGGGACTCCATCTGCAGGAAGGGAGGTGGAAGAAAGTGTGCTCAGTGATTTCCCAAGAAGGGACTTCCACACTGTCGATAGGGTGAGGTCCTACCTTTCTTTTGCTTGTTTATGTAGAAAGCACTAAAGACTTTGTTCTCCTATAGTTACCTGTGTAATCTATAATTTATGAGACATGCAGTTAAAGGAATTTGTATAATAAGATTTTTAAATGTGGGGAAGCAAGGCACTACAGTTGTTAGAACTAGAAACAAGACCTAAAAAGTTGAATTATGAAAGTAACAGTATTAGAGACTTAAACCAAGATATTATATCAGTAAAAGCACCTGTAACCAGACCTATAAATAGATATTTATTAAGCTTTGCTAAACCATTTCAAGAAAAAAAGCCTTAAACCAAATCTGAAAGTGTTACTAAGGAAAGATCTCAAGAAAAATTTTTTTCATTCTCTAAAGGAATCGAGATGTTAAATTCTAAAAAGAATACCCCAGGTAAAGCTAAGACATCAATGTTAATCTTATCTCCTAATTTTTCCCAGATTTGAAGAAGTTATAAACCAAGCAGACAATGAAGGTAGGGATAATTCACAAAATAGGGGATCCACAATTTTTATTAGATATTATTCATGAGTGGATAAGTTAGAAGCAACACAAGTTAAGGGAAAAAGAGATACCTGAAGGATGGAAAAAGAGAAGTCCTGTTTATAAGTTGCCTTCTTTGATTAATGAATTTACAGAATGGGGAAAAAAAACACATAACACAAGAGATTTTGTTAAGAAAACATTCATTCCAGCTCTCTTACAACAGTTTTTTTTTGTACATTAGAGCAACACAAGACTACAGAAGCTTTGTCAAAAAGATGTTCCCATTTACAAGAAAGTGAAGAAGAATTAGGCAGACAGGTAAAAGAGACAGCAGAACAACTAAAAGTTTTATGTAAAGAAATTAAAAAGAGAGAACAACAATATAAACATTTAATCAAACAGAACAGTTAGAAGAAGATATGACAGAACAGAAAGAGCAAGTAGTTAATTTAAGAAAAGAAGTGGAATTTAGTCGATCATAAAATAAAAGCATTAAAAACAGCTTTGCAGGAAGCTATTAGATTGGGAATACAGTTTGGGAAAAAAGTTGAGGGTGAGGGGATGAAGCTAGGAAAATCCTTTTAGAATGAATAAAAGGAGTATGTCAATCCCTCTCAAATCCAGTTCCCAATATAATAGCACCACAACATCTAGCTATACTTCATCAGTGACTCCTACTCTGATGGGGGTCACATGCTCAAATTTGGGTAGGAGGCCACTTGGATATGTATTTAATAGATACGGGAGCCACGGTTAGCATTACTACAAGAACATTCCCAGGAACAAGAACTATACACTTGCAACAATTGGGAGGAGAAATCTCTCAAGCTCAAGTAAGTCGCTCTGTAGAAACAAAGATAGGAGAAGATACTTTCCAGCATGCATGGGTATCAGGTCCTTATCTACAGTACAAATGTCATTGGTAATGACATCTTGAAACAAAGAGGTTACATTATAGATTTCTGTAACAGATAATTGATTAAGGGACCATTAAATGAAGTATTAGTCATTTCTGAAGGTTTATGCAAATACAGTGTCAAAGATCCAGGACAGTATGATTTAGTTGAATTATTAAAAACACCAAATTGATTGTTGGCTCGGCTAATTTATTGTTATCAGGATAATTTTGCCAAACATAGAAATGATTGTGGACAAGTCCCTAACTTTATTCTTAAAGAGGCAGTCCTAAAAAACCTATAAAACAATATCTAGTAAAGAAAGAGGCAGAACAGGCGATACTAAATACTGTAAAAGCATTAGAATCTCAAGGGGGTGTTTTGTGACAGGATAGGCAAAATACAATGCAGAAACAAAAGAACGGTGGTCTCCCAGGGGGATGCTCAGCACAAAGAGCTGAACTAGAAGCAGATAAACGAGCTTTGTTATTGCCTATACCTGTAAACATTTATACAGACAGTGAGTATGTAGTCTAAATTTTAACATCATCTCTTCCTGTTTGAACAAGAAGAGGTTTGATTACAGCTGACAGTCATCAGAAAGTGCTAACAGAAATTTGGAGTTTGATAAAAGGTGACAATCCTTTTACAGTGAGTGTAAATGAAGTCAAAGCTCACACCAAAAATGAAGTGCACAGTCAGGCTAATAAAATAGTAGATCAGCTAGCAAAAGGAGCCCTTGACCCTAAACAAATGTATCCAATATAAAATGTTCCTCAATACTGGGCATGGGAAGTAAATATCATAGAAGAAAAACAAGCAAGGGAAATTATATAAAATATTTTGAATAAGTGCCAAATATAAATGGACTTACCTCTAAATCTTTTTGTATATGTATTGTATAGCTTTTTTTCTGTAAAGATCAGTATACAGAGTATGAACACAGAGTAGAAAGTGAGGTATGTAAAAGTCACCCAAATTCAATGTGATGGGATTATTATAACACCTACTGTAGATTAACAGTAATAGGAACAGACAAAATGAAGCCATTATGGGGTCATGAATTTGAAAAAGGTGTTCATATGACCTTAAATGCAAAAACAAACAAAGATAGTCAACAGTTAGGAAGCTTAGTAAAAATTCTGAGAGGACAGCCAAACATTATCAAGAAAGATAAAATAGAGGAATTTGAAATAATACACAGACGTGAATAGAAATGGGTTAGGTTTCCAGAACTTTGGTCAATACCAGGAGAATTCAAAAAAGGTCTTTTGCATTGAGTTCAAGCAATTGAGTCTGAAAAGGGAAAAATGTTGTTGACCTATTATCATAATTTCCTAGGTCATCCAGGAAGGGAAAGACTAAAACAAATTGTTAGTTCTAGGTTTAAATGAGAAGGAATGACAACAGACATCTAAAACCATATAGATAGATGTGTCACATGTGCTATGCATAATGTAGGGAAATGAAATAGGAAGAAACAAAATAGACTCCCACAAGCATTGGGACCCTGGAAAAGGGTACACATAGACGTTGTAGGACCTCTTCCAACAGCACCAAGAGGATTCCATTTCTTACTTACCCTGATAGATGAATATACTAGATGGGTGGAAGCTCATCCAACAAAAAGGGAAGATGATAACTCACTAGCTCATCCAACAAAAAAGGAAGATGCTAACTCACTAGTTAGGATAACAAGTGAAAAGATCATTCCAACATGGTGAGTATCCTGAGAAATACATAGTGACCAGGGAACTCACTTTACTGGAAAGGTAACAAAACAAATGTGCAAAACCTGGGGAATCAAGCAGAGGTTTCATACTCAGTACCATCCTCAGAGTTCTGGAAAAGTAGAAAGAGCTAACAAAACTCTGAAGGAAGAATTAAAGAAAATGATTTCTGAGTATGGGAATCACTGGGTGAAACATGTCCCCAACATTTTGATTAAGATGTGAAATTCTCCTCAAGGATGTGGGTTAACTCCACATGAATTAATGCCTGGTCGGCCTATGAATTTACAAACAGGAGAAATCCCTTATGGGATACCATTAGAAGAAACAAAATTGTGGGACCAGCTCCAAGACCAAATCAGTTGGGCAAAAGGGAGAGTCTGGGAAGCTGGACAAGCCTATAACCTAGAACTTTGTAAGCAAAATGAGATTTGGGAATCAAGGGTGGTACAATTGGAACAAGGAGATCTTGTAATGGTCTACCAGTTTGGAAACACAAGAAAATGGGATTCAAAATGGATAGAACCCTACATTGTTACCAAAGTGATGTTAGTGGCTATATATAAGTCTAGCCATATAAAAATCAGCCAGTGAAAATGGTTGGATTCATAAAGATCATGTTAAAAGATTAAAATGAAAGGGAGAAAATTAAATGAATTATGAATGTAATAATTGATATAAAGGGACACAATATCAGATAAAACTAATAAGAATGAGTCTTTCCTTTTATAGGTAATTTTGAGAAGAAAAGACTGAATCATGAACATCCTGATATATTAATTGTGATCCTGACAAGATTGCACTCCCCAACACAAGAAAAGTTGGACTTCAATACCTTTACCAAATCACTGCAAATGTACAGCATAGCTTTTAATGCTAAACAATGTTGGATATGTGCTGAGATACCACAAGATACAAACAGTGGAATTCCATTATGACCTATTCCGTTTACCCATCTGGAAATGTTGAACCTCACAGACCAAGACAGGGTTCCAAAAAATGACTCCATCCTTAAGACACACCCTTTCTTGAAGCTTGTCCATACAAATGTGACTGGTGATGTTTGTTTATGAGGAGAAGGAAAAAGTAATCACCCATTTATTGGGAAAAGTTCTTGTAGCATCATCTATGTTACCCAAAATACCAGTGAACAATGTTTTGAATGTTTTAGTAATGAAACTTGGTGGACATTTAAAAGAGCTAAAACTAAACATTGGATTACATGAATGATTCCAGTATGAGCAGGCATATATTATATACGTGGTAAAAGAGCCTACAAATAGCTTCCTGAGAATTGGAATGGATTGTGTTATTTGGGACATGTCATTCCATCCATTAGGCATACTACAACATTGCCTAATTATAATATTAGAAATGTTAGATTAAAAAGACATATTAACATAGAAAAAATGGATGTAGGAGATGATGTCCTAGCAGGAGCAGTAATCTTTCCATTCTATGGTGCAGGAAAAGCTATTTGGGAAATTAGGAAACTGGCAGGTCTATTAGAGGAATTAAGTAATGCCATGTTTGAGGCAATAGATGAAGTTACCATATAAATGACTGCCATGAGAACTATGGTCCTATAGAACCACATGGCAATAGATCTTGTTCTTGCTAGTAAAGGAGGTACTTGTGCATTGATAGGAGAGGACCTTTATACTTGTATTCCTAATAATGAACCTGAAATCAGAAGCCATCTCAAACTAATTGAGGAAATTGCTCAAAAAGCACAACTGGAAAAATAAACATGGTTCTCTTGGCTGAGTGGTTCTATCACTGGCTGGGGAGGAAAAATAATGCAGTTTGCACTGGTCATAGTTGGTATTTTAGGATGTATAAGCCTAATAATTGTTGTCATCAAATGTGGAATTGAATGTGTAAGGTGACAAACAGTACAGGTTTTGACAGTGGAACAAGTGCATCAGGTCCAAGACATCATATGATTTATGAAGTACTGTGTACCAATGAAGCTTGATAATATTCATTGAATACAATCAACAAACATGAGTTCTCATGTCTGTTCAGGGGGAACTGTTATAGCACTGGGATTTCAAACAACTTTGAGACACCAGCTTATGAAATCTTCCTTGAGCAACATGTGTGAATAATCTTTTGTATGAATGTCAGGGACTGAAAACATGACAAGAATTAATAGAAACAAAAACTGCAAGGAAATGCAATGCCTGGCTAAAAGCACATCAGCCAAGATAAGATTGTGCCTATGTATAATTCCTGTCTCTATCAAGGCATAATTATCAATATGAATAAATATTTATGTTGAAAATAATTCCTCTAATAGTCAGATGTCAACCGGCTATAAGACTTTGCAGTGGTTCTTAGAACTGCCAGCTCAGCCTGCTATTAGAGTAAAAATAGCATGAAAAGGTAATATCAGACTGGAACAAGGGTCACAGACTGATGCACTCTGATGAATTGTAACAGCAGGGAATGGTTCTTCTATTAGAAGTTTCACAAACATGTATTAATATCAGTAATTTTCCATTTCTACCAAAACATTTTTAAACTGTATGTGTAAAGAATACAGGAAATGTTAAATGCCTGTTCTATAAAATGTACATATATGTTACAAACATCAAAGAATAAGAAAATGTATATTATTCTATTTCACACATTATAGAATGAAGGACAGGAGCAGATGCTGTGCCTTGTATATACATGCTGCAGGTTTTATATGAAGTTTTTATTGAGCTTTTATATAACTTTGTAAGTTGCAAACTTTTATTAAGACTGAATCATTCAACAGTAATAATAATATAAACTGCAGCTGTAGCAACAATAAATAATCTTTCTTATTAGAAAGGTTAGATAATTAATAAGAAGATACAATAAAGCTAAGCAGGAAATCCTTGCATCTATATTTTATATAAAAATAACATGTCTTAGCAGCACTTTTGAAAATAACTGCATGACCAGATTAGGACACATTGCATGTCTAAGGAGGCATGACTACATCTTTCAAGACAGTATAAAAACAAGGTGACTACTTATAATCTTTGTCAGATGCATGAGAAATAAACTGTACTGACCCAACTAAGGTGCTTTGCTTGCTTATCATTTCTCTTTTTTGTTATTCTAACTGCCTGTATTTTTCCTTACAGATGCAGTGCTTGTACATACTCATACAAAAACACAGCAAGAAATTCACAATTCTTTCTCTTCATTCCCAGTAGTACATTTCTTCTGAGCTGGGAATTTCTGGTTAAAGGTTTATAGTGCCTGAATATTTGAACTGTATCTTACTGAAATTGGTACACCTTGTTTGCTGTAGCATAGACTAGATCCAGGCCTGCTGAATCTAGCTTTGTTTATATGCTTGTTGTTTGTTTGCTTGTTATTTCCCTGGAATGCTAATTCCACCTAATACGCGGCTTCTCAGCGCTTCTGTGGATCACTAGTGATATCTGCATTGCTTGCTGTACTTATTTCCTTGTTTCACATGAAAGAAAGTTACTGTTTGTCGTTTTTGCATTTAAGTTACCTGTAACACATTGCACTTAAGTTACCTGGCACTTGCTCACTAAAGCAATTATATAAGTCAGCACTAAAAATTAAAAGCACTACACCCTCACTCCCCACTGGCCCTGGTTTTCAATTATTAAGGAATTCCCAATATTATTCTAGCATGTCCAAAGGTCAGTTGTCAATCTCCTCTCCGGTCCAGCTGGTGAATCTGGGAATCTTGAGGCAATGTTACAACTGCCTCATGTACACAGACAACCCTCTCCTCCTCCCAACAAATTCCTACACATGTGAGAGATGCAACCATATAGCCAACCATATAGCCAAACTGGAGGCTAAGCTCTTTCAACTCAGTACTGGCATAACCAGTCAGGAGGAGAAGGAAACCACACTCACTACAATTCCAGTCTCACATAGACCTACCATGACAGCAAACCAAACACATAATCACACAAAAACATACTCGGAGGCTCTAAATAAAGATCTGCCGAAGCAGCAGAGACCTCCAAAGCAGACACCCAAGCAGCCGCTACCCCAAAACAAAACACATGCAACACATATCTCACAAAGCCAGTGTGCCAAACAGTCACAGCCCTTAAGACTAAACAACACACCTGATACACTTGTAATAGGTGACTATAGTCAGACACACTGATGTCCCACTCACCAGGCTGAACAAGGAGAGGGTCACGGTGAGAAGCCTGTCGGGCGCTAGGATCCGCCACATAACACAAGCACTCAGGTCACTCCAAGGCAAATACAAATATGACTCAGTCATTGTCCATGCTGGTGTGAATGACCTGAGACGTACCTCCCTGGACTACATGAAAAGAGACATAAAGGAGCTCTCTGAGCATGTAGCCCAGGCCGGTATGACCCTGACCTTGAGTAGCATCTTACCCTCACCAAGAATGATGCCACAATATGAAGACAAGATGATCAATTTCAACAATTGGCTTAAGTACTGGTGTCATTCAAAGGGGATCCAATGCCTGTCAGCTTGGGATGATATGCTCGACAAGCCACGATGCTTCGCTAGCGACGGCTTGCACCTGTCACCCCTGGGCTTTCGGATATTAGCAAATGCTCTTGCTACCCCCATAGTGCCTTTTTTAGGCAAGGCTCAAAAGACAAACCCACCTCCATAGGTATCACAAGGGATAAGAAACTAAGAGTAATGCTACTCAACGCCAGAAGTCTAAACCTCAAGATGCACGCACTCGAAACTCTCCTTAGCATGGAGAACATCGATATCTGTGCAGTAACAGAAACCTGGTTCAGGGCTCCCAAGAGCACCCCAGCACTACCAGGTTATACCTCATACCATGCTTTTCGGCCCCAAAACTTGGACCGAACCACAAAAGGAGGGGGAGTATCGATATTCATCAAAGATACCTGCACCTCCAGGTTGGTGGCAAAGCACGAAGCATCAGAGACTATCCATGTGCAACTAACAGTGGGTAAAACTGCCTTCCAGTTTATAGCCTGCTACAGACCACCCTCCAAAACCCAGAAACCCTACTCGGCCTTCCTGAGAACACTGGAAAATATGAAGGTCTCTCCAAACACCATTATATTGGGTGACTTCAACTACCCAAACATAGACTGGGAGCATTACTCTAGCTCCAACACCCTAGCCCAAAGGTTCCTAGAATTTATAAACTCAAATGCTATGGAACAACTTGTTACCACTCCCACAAGAGGGGAAAACATACTGGACCTGATCATCACCAACATGGGGACTCTATGCTCCAGACCAGAAGTGTATCCCTCACTGGTAAGATCAGACCATAAACTAATCTCACTGGATATTCACATCCCGACCCCACCCCCTGCCCAGAAAAGCACAGTGAAAAACTTCTCTAGAAGCAAATTTCACACTCCTCAAAATGAGGTGGAATCCTTCAAAGCCTCCAGGCCTGTGGAAAATACGGCCCAGACCGCAGAATCCTTTATAAACGCATTCTATGAACACCTTCAGGAATGCATGGATCATGCGATCCCAAATAAAACCAAGACCCAATCCTCCAAAGGCAGACGTCCTGTCTGGTGGACCCCAGCCATAAACAAACTATACAATAGAAGGAGGAAGCTACTAAATGATAGAGCAAAATCCCAAAAAGGGAAGGCATCACTGATCAGTATTAGCAAAAAACTACGGGCACACATAAAATTGTCTAAGGCCAGCTTCGAGAGAAAAATTGCACAGGACACTAAGGATAATCACAAGGCTTTCTTTAGTTATGTTAGGAACCTGAGTGGTAATTCCCAGATATGCTCAGAATTAGTCCAAAATGACAAAAAATACACCGAACCCACAGACATTGCCAACATCCTAGCTGACAGGTTTAGCGCAAACTTCTCCCCCCCCTCCCCACCAAAAGGGCAAATATCTATCGCAGCAGAGTGCTGCCCCCCTGACATCTCAGATGCTCAGGTAAGAGCCGCCCTCTCCAAAGCAAAAAACACAGCATCAATGGGACCAGATGGTGTCCTGGGCTGCGTCCTACATGAACTCCAAGAAGAGCTAAACCCAAACATAAAACTACTGTTCAATCTCAGCCTTACTACAGGATATGTGCCCAAAGAGTGGCGTACAGCAACAGTGGTCCCTCTCCATAAAGGTGGTACCTCAACGGATCCTGGAAACTATCTCCCCATAAGCCTGACTAGCTTGGTCTGCAAAGCTATGGAAAGGATCATCATGGACCTCATAAATAAAGATATTGGGGACCTACAAACACTGGATCCTACCCAGTTTGACTTTGTTAAGGGCAGATCCTGCCTCTTAAACCTGGTTGATTTCTTTGAAACAGTCACCAAGGCCATTGACAAGGGGAAGGTGGTCCACACAGCCTACCTGGACCTCGCAAAAGCCTTCAATACAATACCCACTCGGGCATTATAGATAAGCTCACCAGCTTAAATATAAACTCCTATGTCATTAGATGGATTGCAAACTGGCTCAAGGACAGAACCCACATGGTTAGAATTGCTGGAGCCATGTCAGACTCCAAACCAGTTACAAGTGGTGTCCCACAAGGCTCAGTCCTGGGACCTCTCTTGTTCGGTATATATTTCTCGGAGGTACAGGCCAACACGGAAGGACTGTGGCTGACCAAGTTCGCAGATGACTGCAAACTGGGCGCCATAATCGACTCGCCAGCCGACACAAGCATCCTCCAAAAGGGCCTCATAGAAACTGACAACTGGTGCCAGAGCCATGGCCTCAAGCTAAATGCCAAAAAGTGTATAGTCATCCCCTTTGGCAAAAACAAAGTGCCCACAAATTACCACATAGGTGGTAATCCATTAAGTACAGAAGAAGTAATTAGGGACCTGGGGACTCAAGTTGATAGCAATCTCTCATTTGGCAACCACGTGGCCAAAGTGGTTAGAAAAACATTTTATATAGCCCACCTAATCATGAAGGGATTCACATCTAGATCAGGGGAGGTCATCGTGCCTCTTTACTCATCCCTCATCAGGCCCATAATTGAGTACAATGCCCCTTTTGGGATGTACCTTACCAGGCACCTGCAGCAACTGGAAAGACCCCAAAAGTACCTCACCAAGAGGATCAAAGGGCTCAAACAGATGCCATATGCTGCCCGGTTAAAGAAACTCCAGCTCTACTCAGTGGCATACCACCTGTTCAGAGGCGATCTGTGCCTGACGTATAAAGCCATGTCCAACCCGGAATTAATGGACATGCTGCACCTCTGAAAATCCAAATCCCATCGAGCTACGCGCTCGAGACTTGAACCTCAGCACTGAAATAAATAGGACATGCTGGAGGGACAGATTCATAACCCAGAGGCTCCCTTCACTCTGGAATAAAATCCCAGTCCAGGTTAGGCAGAGTCCCTCATTGACTCTCTTCAAGAGGAATCTTGATGAGTGGATGGGAGATCGTAGGTTTACCCAGGGTATCACTTCTGTGTCACTGTTAGACAGAGGCACAGTATACTTACCTCGAAAAAGGGCATAGCAAAATAAATTTAAAATGGGTGGCGAAAGCCAAACACATTCTGGCTAGGCTTATAAATGCCCTAGGGCAGATAGCCTAGTATGAACCTATGAACCTATTTCCAAATGGCAAAATTTGACAGTCCTCATAGAAACAAGCTCGCAGTGAACTTGTCAAAGTGCAGGAAGTAGCAATAAGTTTATTTAAGCACTCTATTGTTTTTCACCTTCTATCGAATTTTAACTCAGCTCTGGTTGCAGCTCAGCTCATTATCAACATGCAACACTCAACTCCTCAAATATATTAAACTACATCCAGTAGCAATTACTGATGTGCCTTGTTCAGTGAAGCTACATAACCCCTAACCCAATGTCCAGACTGCAAAATCAATATTGCATGACTGCAAAATTCTTTGTTTTGTGTTTATCAACTACAAAGATTTCCTACTTGAAAATGTTAGCTAACATGTCTGCAAAAACTGTATCACTCAGTTCTTTATTTTAGGCTATTTTAGAATGATGCATTATGTATTGAACAAAGGAAAACAATTATCCTAGGATTCACAAACAGGTTACCTTGTAGGCAAACCCACACAAGTCACAAGGACTTTCAATTCATAGTCTGCAAGCTGTCCAGCAGTGCTGAGCTGCATTTCTGACCAGTAAAGATTTAAAGCATTACATGTAAATGTAGTATTTGGTGGGTGGAGCATATTTAAATTAGCCCCCCCCCCCCCCGGTGTGCTGCCTTGTTCAGATGAGATGAGTAGCATGACAATTAAGAGATGAATTACACAAGATCCTTAAAGGGCAATGCACAAAATGTGCAAGTCCATGTAGTGATTAGCAGAGCTGCACTTATGCATTCCTGTGGGAGAATCTGCACAAATGAAATGGAGCAGCATTGTACTGCCAGGTTACAAATACACACAAAGAGTGTGCGTATATGAGCATAGGTCACTGTGTGTGTGTGTGTGTGTGTGTGTGTGTGTGTGTGTGTGTGTGTGTGTGTGTGTAAAATCAACATTCTAAAAGTATTTTTATTATTCTTCAAAATTAAACAATACATGCCCCCAGATTTGTCTCAATGTTACAATTTTTTGAAAATCTTTTTTTTATTGATCTTGAAATGCAATAATACTTGCAAAAGCATATATACAATTGTGAAAGGAACTCTAACTGGTAATTGCCCCTTCAAAATGCATCAAGATGAACTAGCTGTATAAGAGGTGTATGAAATTAAAATGTGCACACACACATGTAGGCATTTTGTCATTGTATGTAACCTTATCTACTGTATCGCTATCAGAAATAATCTTAATATTCTTGTTAGTCCATAAAAAAAAAAAATTGGTTCCTTTCCTACCTTATTTAATAAAAAAGTCAAAATTGAAGGCATACTTCCAGTTCTTCTCTAAAATCTGCCTAGTCTTGGCTGAAGTTTGGTCAAATGCAATAACCATAGTACAACTATAATCGTTATGTGTATTGACCATATTTATATTCTTGTCACACAAAGTCAAAGATTGTAAAATTGGAGGATATTTAGTCTGTCTTAATTTCCATAGATGTAGAAAATTATAAAATCAATCATTCGATACCTATTTTTTCACATACTTCTTTTTCAAAATCTCCATTATCTGCAACAGTCCTAGAGAACTGCAATAATTACATCTTCACTAAATATTTCTTCTGCTACATAGGTTGGCAGCTCTTGCAATGAAAATAGCAGTTAAAAATGTGAGCTTCCTAAAAACAACAAATCCAAATTGGTTTTAATTTCCTTTTTAAAATAAACAAATATCTAAAAATATAACAGTAGTGTTATGAGGATACATGAGATAATTTAAAAATCAGCACCAGAATTAAGATATTTAAAAAATCTTTTAACTCCTGCTCTGTTCCTGACTATAAAAAAAAATGTTGTCAAGACACCTCTTGTATAAGGTTACTTTATCCATTGCTCTTAAAGTAAAAACCTTATTTAATTCCCAACAGCATAATGCTAAATTAAAAAGTACAGTGGCACATGGGGCACCCATTGCTACTCCTGTAATGTGCTCAATTAATTCCCCTCCAAAAGTTAGAAACAGTGTGTGTGTGTGTGTGTGTGTGTGTGTGTGTGTGTGTGTGTGCGCGTGTGTGTGCATGTAAACTTTAATATCAAATCCATGAAATCACAAACTATATTAATAGCCTGAGTTAGCAATTTCTCAAACCTTATTTAACAGTCATGAAACCAGTCCCAACCAATACCCTTGGGAGTGAGGTGAATAAATATTTTATATCTACTGCTACCATTGCTAAATTATTTTCATATTTGACCTCTCTTATTCTCTTTAAAAGTTCTAAGAATCTCACATAAAACGTGGAAATGCATTATAAATGTCTTTCAATAATCTGTCAATTAAAATCCCCAAATGCTCACTTTTAGACCCAACAGCCGCAACAGCAGATCTAAAAGTTGGACATTTCACATATTTATGAACTTTCAAAGTTCCAAAAATTCTAGGAATAAGAGGACTTTGAACAAGTAAAAATTCATATACATCTGTTTACTAATTATGCCATCATTGAAAAGATCTTGTAAAACATGGCAATATAACATTTTTCATTATATAAACGTTGTAAATTTTTCTCACTGTAGTCTACATTCATTATAACTAAACCCCCACCTTCATCCAGTTTCTTGAAACATAGTTAACTCATTTACCAAAAAAAAAAAAAAAATCTTTGAGTGGCATTCAGAAAGGCTACTGTGTCAAATGTCTGTTTTACCCTTTGTGGTAACCATTTCGAATTCAGAGACAGCCCTACCGCAGTACACCAAGAGGTGATGCAGCACTGTGGTGGGCTGTCTCTGTGGTCTACCGCAAAAGTAATGAGACATTTACAGGAGAGTGACCTATACTAATTAGCCATGTGCTCTCCTCACTGGAAATCCCTGTAGTAAGACATTTGCAATGTTGAGTGATTCAGAGAATCACTCAGCTGCCTAATTTACCTTGGTCAGCTATGTTAATGAATATGGCCAAAATGTTGGGTTCACTGATTACTTCCAGTGGGACAGATCACATTGCAGGTAAGTTTAGCAGCAAGGTAGTGGTATGTGAATGTGTGTGTGTGTCTGTGCAGCCTGGTAACGGGGGTTCTGTGAGTTTGTGTGTATATGCATGAATCTATTACTTGTACTCACTTAAAACGATTACAGAACAACAATGGTGTCAACATGTTGCACTTTTTAAACAAGAAAAATGACACACTAATGTTTGCCATTATTGATTGTGAGGATTTGTGATTTACGAGGGCAGGGACAAAATAAGAAGATACATCAGCAATGTTCTGTCATCTCTGGGACAGGTAAAAAGTATTCCACTTTGCATGTGTGTGTGGGTGAGTGTGCATGTTTGTGTGAGAGTGAATGAGGGGTGTGTGTGTGCTGCCTGAGTGATTGTCTCAGGAAAGTATTGATTTCCACTTACATTAATTATGGGTGATTCAGAGACATGCAAATGAGCCAGCAATGAAGTCTTTCATGTCTCTAGATCTTATTTTCTTCCATTGTGGAAACTGTCCCTTTTGGCTGCAGCTTTTACCTCCTGAGGTGTGGCTCTTTCTAAGTCCCAGAGTCTGTTTTTTTTTAATTTTCAAATTATGAAAACAATTTGCGCCTACCTTCTCTAGGAAATGTGCTCTTAATGCAGTCTCACACATTTTTTTCAAATAAAACTGAAATTTATTCTTCTGAAGTCCTTTTACATTTGGCTGAAAGTGCGTAAACATTTCTTTGATATTATTGTTTCTTGTTCTGAGAGTAGTTTGAGGTTTTTGAAGTCCTTTTATTGTTGTAAATAAATATGTTATTATAATAATGTCTTAAAATTTTACAAGCACTTCGAGATAATTTCTGTGATTTTGTATTATAGCAGTAGACAGCGGATTCATTAACCTCCTCATGCATATTATTTGTTAAATTGTTCTGTTACTTTTTGCTTCTTTATTCACTCTCTCCTGGGCTAAGTTTGAAAATTGCCCAATAAGATCAGGGCTTTAATGTAGTTAATAAAGTAAAACACTGCATGCCCAAGTCACGTCTGCAGTTAACCAATACATCTTAGGCATAATATGACCTTAACACACAACTGGACCCAAGTTAAGATGTGCTTGGTCTAAATCTGCTATGTATATTACTAGAAGAGTACATTGTTTAGCAATGTAACTCTCAGTGTCCCTACCTTTTAGGGTTTGCATGTAATACAGCAGTATATCTAGTGTTTCCATATTATTAGTCATGTCGAAGTTAAAGTGGGTACCACAAAAATATGTTGCAATTTTCATTACAAAACTGTTTCATTTTAGTAATGTAACATGCTCCACAGGACCTATGAGTAACATATGAGTAACATCTGTTTGGGAAACGTTCAAATAATATATATTTAAATATTTGGTAGTTTGCATATTCCCAAGATGTGTAGTACATGTCATTGCTGCCCTGAGCAAACAGTATGAAGAACAGGACGTAAACTATCAGGGTGACACAAGTCTGGCATTTTACTCATTTGATTTTTTCGAATTTCAAGGCAGTTGATTCTCATGACCAGTTATATCTTAGCAGTACTCACCCATAAGTTATACCCTCTTTTTCTATGGGGCCAGACCAGTCAAGCCCAGGGTAAAATTGTCCATGCCCATCCAATTATCCGGGTTCTGTTTGAAGGATGATGGTGCCTCATACTGCTTAATCTGGAGGAGCAGTCTGGTCCAGACATGGGGGAGGTGCTGCATGATAAATCTGTCTTATAAGTTCATAGATGGGTACTAGACTATCGGTCCTAGGGCCTATGTAAGCCTAGCCAACAAGGTTCCCTGGCTTTTGCCACCCAAGAAAGTTATTTTCCTGTGCCCCTGTTTAGCAGAGCTACAGATGTGATCCCAGGGATGAATTTCCTAATTCCCATCCATTCATCAAGATTTTTCTTGAAGAGCGCTAATGAGGAACTTTGCTTGACATAGATAGGTAGCTTGTTCCAGAGTATGGGAAGTCTCTGGGACAGGAATCTATCCCTCCAGCATGTTCTATTTATTGTGGTGACAAGGTTTAGGTCCCTAGAGCATGTAGCCCAGATGGATTGGGATTTCTTTAGGTGTAGCATGTCCAACAGCTCTGGGTTTGACATAGCTTTGTAAGTTAGGCAGAGATCACCTCGGAGTAGGTGATATGCTATGGAGTAAAGCTGGAGTTTTTTGAGACGGTCAGTGTAGGACATCTGTTTGAGGCCCATAATCCTCTTTGTGAGGTACTTGTGGCCTTTCCAGCTGTTGCAGATTCTTGTGAGGTGCATTCCAAAAGGGGCGTTGTACTCTATAATGGGTCTAATGAGAGCTGAGTAGAAGGAAACAATGGCTTCTTTTTTCCTGGATGAGAACCCTTTCATGATGAGGTGTACCACGTAGAAGGATTTCCTGACTACTGCGGCGATGTGATTATCAAAGGAGAGACTACATTTGCATAAGTGTATAAAAGCAAACGGCATGCTGAAAGACGTAGCATTGCAGTCACAGAAATGTTAGCAGTAGTGACACATTTAGTACCACAACACCTCATTATTTCAACTGGTGGAACTCCAGATTTGCAATGCAGCTGCATACATCAGTAAAAGTGGTACCAGCAGAGGATCTCCTGCTACCGGCTAACATACCAACAGCTACAGGACCACCTTTGCAATAAATACAGACATTGTATATCTGTTGATTGAGCTGTCTGGCCTACAAACTGGATCTGGAAGAATGCATGGACTTCCATTATCTGAAGATACCAAAGAATGTGCAGCTGTTACAATAACAGCTACTGGGACCTTCCAGAGGCAAACTGATGGCAGATGAAGATCAGACATCAGCCTATAGAATAATAAATGTGTTCCTTGATACATTGCTTCCACAATCTGATTTCCAAACACAGCAGGGCTATCCCTCACTACCCCAATGTGCTGGGAGCCATAAACTGTATACACACACCAATAAGTGTTCTACATGTTATTCATGAATGATATATTACTAGAAAGGGCTAGTAGTCCATCCAATGACAGGTACTGTGCAATGTACAGGAGTCAATAGCCCATGTGCTTGCACAGTACACTGGCAGTGCACATGATTCTCACATGTGACATACAAGAAATCCGAGTTGTTGCCTGTGCACAGAGACATCCCACTGGGTCACCTAGTAGATAAATGCAAGAACACCAGTGCACCTACATATTCAGAGCTATACACATAATATGTATACAAGACTCAATCCCTCTTTTCCCCCAGAATCTCTTATCTTCATGTCCCCAATTTGTTATATGTGATACAGAATATATCCTGGTACTCTAGTTGATGAGATCTGTGTGGAACCCCAAATAATGTCTGCACAGCAGTATAACATTGCCCACACATGAACCAGAAATGTAGTAGAGTATATGGTCAGCCTGCTGAAATCCTGGTTGTACTGCTTAGACACATAGGGGGCACTTCAGTATACCCCTACTTGATCCTGCTAAATACATGTAGCATGTTAGTTTCCCACAATATCGGGTGATATGGTTGAGTTGCTTGATGGACTCCTTTGGCTATTAGCTGAGTAAAAAACATAAACCTATGAACTTCTATATGGTTTATAGGCATAAAGATGAAAAAAGCTCACATTTTTGGGCTACCTCCTGACTTTACAAAAAATTTAAATCACCAAAAATTCCATCAAAGCATAACAAAGAGAATGGATTAAACTTAGACTAGTCACAAGTATAAACTGTGTGGTAACTGCAATTTGTTGTCAGTTAGAACATATTTCTGAATCTGCTAAATGACTGCTATTCAACAAATTCCTGCCCAGTTGATCCAGTTTTGATATTTCTTTCTTAGTTTAAGTGAGTCTTGTAATTGTTTATGCTTACCTTTTTTTACTGAAAAACTGGACAACAAAAAACACAGATATAAACTGAAAAGAAGTTTAACAATTTAATAACAGCAATTTAATAGCACATACAAAACTTCTATAACAAGTAAACTGATTGCTAAAGAGGATACAGGCTGTGCATAAATCCTAACATAATTAACCAAAAGCAAAAACATAAAACACAACAAGGGGGCATGAAAATAGATATGCACACATATTTATATCTATATCACACACACACACACACACACACACACACATATATATATATATATATATAAATATATATATATATATATATATATATATATATATATATATATATATATATATATATATATATATATATATATATATATATATATATATATATATATATATATATATATATGTGTGTGTGTGTGTGTGTGTGTGTGTGTATGTATACGGGTCCACTGAAATACATCTAATCTGTCATTCGTCAACATCTGTTTAACTATCAAAAATATAGTTGATTATTCAGATACTCGACAGGTGTATGGGATCACACATTTCTCGGGGTAGATGCAAGACTGTGCAATCTCAGAGGTAGTATATATAATTAGCAATTGGTGTGGGAGTGCAGAGGCACTACCCCCTCCCACAAAAAATACTTTATTTTATTTTCTTAAGTGTAAGTTTTGCATGTGCTGAGATTGTTGTATGACGTGTTGTGGTTGACTTTATAAACATCATTCTTTGCCCGCTTTGTTTAATTTCCTTTCATCCATACATCGATCGGTCTATCTATACATACATATATGTAGACAGAAGAACTGCACAGAATACCAATATTCCATGAAAGTGATAATATAACCAATAGGAAGGTGCACAACTCTGGCAACATTGTTACTTTGAAAATGACTAAAGAGTTGCACTGTTAGGACTGTTGACTGAGCACCTTACTTGCCTGGATCCAAAACAGAGCCAAAATATTCATACAATTGTACTAACAACCAGTATAATGTGTTAGAACAATATCTATATCAGTTTTCAATTTGTTTGTTTGTGTCTTTCGGCTTTTCCCGGTTAGGGGTCGCCACAGCAGAACTCCGGTCCGCTCATGATTGGCAGTTGATTTTTACATACCGGCTTGCCAGGCCTGATGCACAACCTTCAGCGAAGGTACACCCATTCAAACAGGTCTCCATGCAGAAGACGCTCTAGCTGAGAATCGAACCTGACAGCGTCTTTTACTATGAGGCGACAACGCAACCGCAGCACCAGTCTTCAATATCCTAACATATTTTCTTAGAAAGGATTTCTATTAATCTATACTTAGTGATTGAAGGCTTTGCCATTCTAATGCTATGCATAGTCTAGTCAAGATAGACAGATATATGTAATCACCAGATTCTCCAAGTATCCAAACACTCACCATTGATGGTATCCAAAAATCAGTAACATTCCAGGTCAATCCTCTTGTAGCTTTCCGAGCAGGAAAAATGCAATGATGGCCCCAAAACTTACAATACTCCTTAGCTATTGTTTCGTGGCAGCTCTGACAAGCCACTGAAATAAAGAACTATTTTTTTTTGCATCCTATAAACATTTAAGTAACCTGTAAAACTAACTTCAGCTGCTGTATTAACAACCTTAGGAAGTAAGAGAGTTCTTTGAGGAGTCTGGTTTGAGCAATAACTGTTGATCTGCACTCTTCTCTGGAAACCCTTTCTATATTAGTCTGCAACAATTTTGATAAAGAAATAGGAGGACAGTAAAAACTCCCTAAGAACATTTATTCATGGCACATCTGGTGAGATTAAGCAGCAGATATCTCCAAAATTCAGTGGCAGGTAGATTATATTTTTGAAGATCCTGAAAGTATACAAAGCATACTTTCCCATCCATTGTCACCCACAGATGACCTACCTTCAAATACCCATTGTCATATCACTCACCCAATACAACTTTTTCTCATCTATCCAATGGTGTGAACATTCCCTAAAAGGGTACTTGTGCACACCACAAATCTTGGTGTGAGTAATGTTTTCATAACTTTAAAGGCCTTTAAAAGCCCTTATTTAAAGTACTGAATATTATAAAAGAGATAAAAAATGGAAGTGGGATTTTCAAAAAAGGAAAGGGGCAAATTACATAGAAATAAATGGATTTTGGGGAAACAGGAGCAATACATGCAGAATAACGTTCAGGAGAAGGATTAGTGAAGTTTAAGGGAAGGCAGGAATTGAGCAATGTATGTTGGACTCAATGGCAATTGTTATTTATTTGTTTAATTTCATTTGTCCTTTGATAACAGGGAAAGTTTGACTGAGCAACTGCCCCATTTTCAGTAGAGCTGTGGAAGAAAAGCTCTACATTAGATTCAAAAACATTTAAAAAATGGTCGATGAGTAATTATATACAAGGGGAGAAAATCCTTGAAACAGATTAAATATTTTGCAAGGAGTTGGGGAAACGGTTCCAAAATACATACATAAAAACACTTTACAGTATCTGCTAAGTAATTATAGACAAGGGGAGAAAATCCCCACAACAGATTGAAATACATTTACAAACATTTTACTACAATAAATTGTCAACAAGAAAACAATATGTACTACAAGTAGCAAGACGCACTGCAGAAGTGGATAGCCTATGTCAAGTAAACTAATGCATAGTTATTCAAAATATTGACCATATTTCTAATACTATATGGAGGTGAGAAATAGAGTATTCTGCTGCCAAAATAGACAGAGGAATATAATGAGAAGAGGAGGAGTAATGAGCAGGAGGTGAAAATAAGGACATGGGGGGGGGGGGTGCGAGAGAGTTATTTATTAGAAAGATGAGAATCTTATGGAAGGACATGAAAGAGGAAAATAAATAGTAATAAATGTCGGCTGAAGAGGAAGAAGAGCATGCGTTAGTAGTATGGCATCATCAAAGTTGTTGTTTGTCTTTTCGGCTTTTCCCGGTTAGGGGCTATCACAGCGGAACTCCAGTAGATTTTTATGGTGCCGAGTTGCCAGCCCGACACCCAACCTTCAGCGAAGGCACACCCATTCACGCATGTCTTTCAGAGGCCACTCAACCACAGGGAGGACCCATGCAGACTCCACACAGAAGGCACTCCAGCTGAGAATCGAACAGGAGAACCTCTTGCTGTGAGGCAACAACGCTACCACTGTACCACTGCGGCTTAGTATGGCATCATTAAAGTAAGAGCTTCTTATGATGTTAAGCCAAGATATGGAGATGTTGGTGAATTTAGAGTGAGAAAGGCACAGTTATAGTGAGAAGGTGGTCATGCATCTGTTTTGAGGGTTGTGCATGTACAGTTCCAGGTGTCAGATGGATATTTTTCAGATTGGTGTTGAAATTGGAAAGGTTGCTAGTATGTTTAAGGGATAAGGAAATAGGAGTGGGATGCATCACTGAAATAGAGAGAAGTTCCTGCTGACAGTTGTGGTTTGATGGTAGTGAGGAGCATTTTGTTTTCAGATCAAAGGGACCTAGCAGGGGAGTATGTGTGCAATGAGTCTAGCAGGGCTTAGCTTTGTTCTGGTTAGCATATTAATTTGTGGACTATGAGTAGCTTTGTGTGAGTGAGTTACTTGGGTAATTCAAGCCAATCAAGCTGTTTTAGGCCTAAGCGGTGATGTGTTCTGCTTATTGAGTTAGTGGCAAACTTTGCTATTTTATTGTAGCACTGGGTTTAGTTTATTTTGGATGGAAGCTTGAAGATTAAGTAATACTGGGGAAGTGTGGGGGGTGTGGAGACCAGGAGAAAGAAAGAAAAACAACTTATACATAATGTATGTTAAAGCAAAAATGTTAATATGGTGTGTTTTCTTTTCTCTTAATGTACTGTATGTATGTGTGCCTATATCTTAAGTAATAATTTAATACAGATGTTTAACAAATGAAGAATATTCAATCTTCTTCTTCTTCTTTCGGCTTTTCCCGGTTAGGAGTCACCACAGCGGATCACCTGTCCGCTCATGATTGGCAGTAGAGTTTTATGGTGTTGAGTTGCCAGCCCGGCGGCCAACCTTTCACGGAAGGTACACACACACACTCATGCCTACGGCCAATTTAGTGTGTCCAATCCACCTACAGCATGTCTTTGGGATGTGGGAGGAAACCAGAGGAAAACCACTGTACCTGAGGTGAAGTATTTGCTAGGGTCCAAAACTAGAATCCAGTGCAATAGGGAATTTGATGTCTTGCTATAATGTGTGGGGCTATTAATTAGCTGTGTGAAACCAAGTAAGTTCACACTAGATGTCAGGGAGTTAAGAATTTATGTCCAACCAATTGATATTCACATCACCTAGTAATATTATTTCTCGTGGAATTGTAATGGACATCTAAGGTAAAATATCTTCCAATATAACTGTGTTGTCACCAGGAGGGATGTAAAGAACAATAACATGTACAGTATTTGTTTATAGTTGTTTAATTTCAGGAAAGTTATAAGAAGCTCTGCTGAACTGAGTTTTGGTATTGGTTTGTTGCAGAAGGAAATGTGGTAGTTGTTGGGAGCTAGCTGTTTTTAAAACTTAACTTTTCACATATTTACAGAAGAATTTGTCTCCTCCTGCACGATATAACACAGATGCAAAGAAATCTATAGTCTATCCTGTCAGGTTCTGCTGATAATCTAATACAGGCTATTAGTCCTGCTGATATCAGGAGCTTAGCAGCTGCTATAAAAAAGTCAGAGAGGTGTGAAACTGTTTTCCACTGTCTTTATTGTAGAATTGAAAAGAAAATACACTGATTCACAGCTGTTTCCAATGTAGCCATGCTTTTCATAGCAAAATAAAGCAATTAGATCAGTCAAGGGTTCAAAGGCAGCTGTCACAGTTGTCACCTCTTCTGACAAATTTACATAAGCAGCATCACAGTACTAAAATGCTAAGCTTTAATTGTTGGATGTTTATAATACTTTATATATTAAAATGACTTAAATGCACAGTACTAAAATGCTAAGCTTTAATTGTTGGATGTTTATAATACTTTATATATTAAAATGACTTAAATGCACTATCAAAGATGTCTGTGACATCCAGAGAAAAGCCAGAAAATATGTTTTTCTTGTAATTCTCATCTATAAAACTCTGTTAAGCATAATTCTATTTTTCATTCATGTTTTGCCATTGTAAACTGTTTCTTGAACTAAATGTTGTAGTACATTGTTGCATTTGTAAGAGTGCACATATTTATTTTTTAACATATGCTTGTATCTGTAAACACATTTTGTTTAATTATTATGTGATCCTGTTCACCCGGGCTGTACCTACAAATGGTCCATTGAGATCAGTGCACTACCCCCAGTGAACAAATATAAATACATGAATAAACAAATACGTTCTTGTAAAGTATCAATACATTTATTATTTTCATGCTCTCCCGCCAGGACAAAACTGCCCCAATCAGGACCGCTGTATAGGAAGTGAGAAAGTTGGTAACCCTATCAACCAGTTGCAGTGATACTGTTTATAAGAAGGTCTTTTCTGCTTTCTTGTGTCATCCTTCCAGAGGAGGATGCATATCTACTGCACAGATCAATAAGAAGATACAATTTCTACTGATTTTTGAGGTCCGTCCTTACACAGGTAGCATGCATGAGCATGTTTTAGTCCATAACAGAAATGTAAACATTGATTTATTTTAGCATGCATGTGGTATGTGCCCTTTCATTAAAAACATTAGATAAAGGAAATCAGAAGTACATTTAACTTTCTATCCATCTACTATGTCTATATACTGTCTATTAATTTAGTATAAAAGACTTACTTTAACGTATATGTATTGCAGACTGAAGTTAATTCATTGTTTTAAATCTTGAGATGTGTCTCTCTTATAAAGTTACAAATGCTTTTGCTTTAAAAGATGCTTTGCACATTTTCACAAAAACTTTGCATATATAATCATGGAGCTTTTCTCCATAGGTATTCATTGAAAAGGGGTTTTATTTCCCAGCCAGACTTTCCCAATAAAAACATGTAAATAAATAAACAATGGTTATGATGAGGCTAAAGCTCCAGACTCACATATATATGAGATAGGACTGATGTTTCTATTTCCACTTAAGTCTAAAATCCTGTCCTGTTGAAACAATAAATAGGCCATTTATAATTTTCAATCCCTTATCCACTAGACATGTAATCCAACATTGAGTACAGGTAAGGCAGAATCTGGCTAAACTACCAAGCAAAGACATAAGGAAACCAAGCACTCCATTTTTCATGAATCAGTCTATTAAACTATAGGGTCATTGATTGTGGTATTCAGGCATTACATATGTGAATATGGTAAGCAGTGCTATGCAAGGAAAACAACTGACATACGAATGGCATATGAACTGAACAGAAAGACTAAACGCACAACAAAAACAGTAGACAAGATGTGGCTGAAGTGCATGAAAGACGGGAGTCAAGGTGATGCAGCAGTTCCTATGCAACACTGGGAAAAGCAGCAGGAGAAAATGGGCTTGACAAAGTACACTACAATGCTTCTGAAAAATATTAGTGCATTAACAGCATTACATGCTTCCTAACACTGTGCAGTTGCTAGAGAAAATAGATGAAGAGCAGATATTCTTGCATTTGTGCTGTGCCTTTTTTACCATTGTACAAGGGGCATGCAGACGTATGTGTAACAAACTATGAACGGAGCATCTTTATTTGTCTTATTGTCCTTGCATGTGTTTATATTGGTCACTAGTTATTTTCTAGTCTGACAACTGTGGAGTGTTCAGGGGTAGAGAGACATATTAGTGGGTGGTCAGAAGACTGCCGTCTTGAGCAGCCATAAGCATTCCTAAAAGTGGCTATGCACAACATTCACAAGAAATGTTTACTAGGCAGACAGTAAACTGGGGAACCATGCAAAGGGCAAAACATGACAAATAAATGTAAAAGATAACACAAACAAGAGAGGATCACTGATGATGTAATTTTGTATAGTTAATTGTTGGGAAGTGTGCAGAAAAAGGAACTGTCTTGTACTTAACACATCACCACTGCAATTAAGACTGAAAAAAAAGCATTACAGAAAAGATTAATATGCAGTGAAAAGCTATGGATTTCTTCAGGCACTAAAACCCACAGCCATCATAACTAATAAAAGACTGAAGACACATAACATAGAAACAGAGCTGTGATGGCTGTGATATGCACTGAATAAAGGGATAGGGAATAGTTTCATACAAAGTTGCTAAGCATGGAATCCATGAGGTTATTAGGGAGTCTAGCTCTCATTCTCAGTTGCAGCAAAGCACTGCCTGGTTATTTGACTTGCTCAAGTTCACATAGTAGGAAAATGAAGGTGGGAAGATTCAAACCATGTAGTCTTAGCACTAGAAGCTTCAGTCCTCTGTACTTACTACTAGGCATATCAAAACTTCAGTTAGAAGAACAGGAATGGGTTAGTGCATGTCTTAATTCACTGATGGTTGTAACCATCAAGAATGCAGTTTCTTTCTAAAGTACACAGAGTAATTTCTAAGTCTTACTCAGCCAACAGCATAAGTAGTACTTGTGTCATTATTAAAGAATCAGTTTTGCCAAACCGTGATTGCGTTGTACTTTAACAAATCAGTTAATGAGCAGAATAACATTAAAAGAGAAAAACAATGCCAGAAGACATTTGTGCAAAAAAAAGTTATCCAAATGTAAGGAATAGAAAGTTGGCTATATTTGGCTGTAGAATTACAGAAGAGCATAGTAAGGAAAAAAAAACATCAGTTATAAAACAAATACAAGAAGCCCCTCCTAAAAACATCTTCCCACTACACGGACTGGAGAATAGAATTATTTTCCAGTCCCTTAATTTCACTGACATTATTAAGTGATTTCCCTTGGGTCTGTATTACATAATCGAACAGTCAGTTCAGCGAATGGCACTTATATCGAAAATGCCGTTTACTGAACTATCCATAGTGAGATTGCAGTACAGTAAAGATCGGAAAATTTGCCCTTTCCTCATTGTAGTGCGATCTCAGAGTTGGTATATATAATTAGCAGGGGGTGTGGGAGGCATAGCCTCCCACAAGAGCAAATTCGATGAATGGCATTTTCGATACAAGTGCCATTCGATGAACTGACTTTTTCAGTGATGTAATATAGACCCATTTTCCTCTCGTTGAACAAATCACTATATGAACAGAACAACAACAATAAAAGATAGGCAATATAATGGTACAGGACATCTGTGCCTCTGAAAAAATAGTTATCCAAAGTTAAGGAACAGAAACTTGGTCACATTTTGTTGTAGACGTGCTTATTAAGGGGAAATATGACATTAGCTATAAAACAAATGAAAATAAAACATTTTCTACAATATTCAGGTAAATAAATAAATAAAAATACATATATCATGTATAATTAATTTGCAGGAAAGTTTCCAGGATTAGATGGTATTCCTCCAGAAGTTTGGAAGCCAGGTGGGATGAAAGTGAAAGATCTGGAAGGTTTTATAAGGAGGAGAAGCACCAACATCCTGGAAGAAAGCTGCAGTGGCTGTAATACCTGAAGATGGTAAAGACCCATCAGATCCAGCTTCATATATGCCTATTTCAATTTTAAATCAGGATTATAAAATGTTTATATTTATAGCAAAAGTGTTGTTAAAACTGATAGCTATGGATCAATGTGATTTTGTGGAGGGGAGACAAACATCTGACAATATTAATATAACAATGATGACCCAGAGGGAAGCAGAGTGTAAGAAAATACTGCTGCTGTTGTTGGTGCAGAGAAAGCATTCAACGGAATAAGCTGGGATTTTATGAGTAGGGCAATGGAAACATTTGGATTCAATAATAAGGTTAATTAGGAGGATATATGAGAGATCAGAGGCAAAAATTAAATTGGGATGGTTCTTCTCTGATAAGTTGTGTCCCAACAGAGGAACCAGGCAGAAGTGTCCTCTTTCTCCTTTGTTATTTACATTATATTTAGAGCCATTGGCAAAGGAAATAAGGCACTTAGAAATTCAAGGGTATAATGGATAGGCTTGTAAAGACCCTCAGGTCAGTAACCTAGTAACATCCTATGAACCTAATAATTGGTATGGTAATCAAGAAGAGTTGCCTTTGTTTACAGAAAATATTATTTTGTACCTGATAAAACCAGAAAAGGACATCTCAATGTTGTGAAACATTCTGAGACAGCTTCTGGTCTTTTCAGGATATAAAATTAATGAAGATAAAACAAAGGCTATAGCTGCAAACTACGTACCCACACATGAATTGGTTCAGCAATACTTATATATATGGAGACATGATAAAATGAAGTATTTAGGAGTATGGGTTAAAAAGATTTTGTTATGGCAGCTAAGGATATGTGGGAAGAGACTAACCAAAAGAAAATACCAAAACTGAGAAACTGGCCACTCTCGTTTATAGACAAGATACAAACAGTGAAAAAAGTGTTTAGTCCCTTTAGTTTTGAATACAGGATTGGCATATTTTTTTTATCAACCAGGGGAGGAGTTGTGGACAGTAATTAATAATGAGTTGAAGGATTCATCTGGGAGGTGGAGAGAGCAAGAGTCAAATGGGATAAACTGACCCTTCCAACAGAACAAGATGGTTTAGGAATACTTGATTTGAAGGGATATTTTAGAGATACACAGTTAAAGTTCATATATATAATATAAGCAGAAATCTATAATTCAAAGTAGAAAGGGATCATGATGAAGCAAGGGTGAAATTTAAGAAATAAGGAGAGAGTAGGATTTTGGACACATACCCTTAAGGAGAATAACAGCTGCTACAAAAAATATTATAGGTTCATAGATTAGTACTAGGCTAACTGCCCTTGATGGGCCATTCTAAACCTAGCCAATTACCCCATGTGAAAATAAAACCCTGCACCTTGTGTCTGTTAGGTAAACACCTTAACCATTATGCCAACCTCTCACCTAGACTAACTGCCCTTGTGGACCATTTTAAGCCTAACCAGTTTCCCTTGGTGATAATCAAACTCTGTACCTCTTATTTGGGAGATAAATAACAACCATTATACCAACCCCCTCTAATTATATCTATAAAGTAGCTGCAAGTATTATAAGAACTAAGCCAACACAAGAATGTAGAAGAGAGATTCTGCCAATAGAGATGACTGCAATTAGGGGTACAGAGAATAGGCAAGATGGGGCTAGAATTAATTGAAGAAAATTAGCAAAGAAAGCAAGGCATTGGGAGCAAATAACTAGTGTGAGAAAGTTAATAGAGTGAGAACAGGCCATGAAGACATTTGGACTGCAGGCTACAGACTGCCTTACATATCATGGATTGATATCTGAGTATAGGCAAAGAAAAAGTGATAGGGGAATCTAAGTTAACTATCTGCTCTGGTAGAGTTTTTAGTTGAATCTAGAACAGAAACTGCTGTTAAAAGGGGATAATTAGTAGGGCATTCAAGATATTGCATGATAACTATAGGAATCAATCAGAGATTGAGAAGGGAGATTAGATAAGCACTTCACAAGGAAACAATGGGAGGACATATGCATGGCTCTCAAACATGCAACAAAGCCTAGAGGATTTAATTTTTTTGCTTAGAAGTGTTTACATAGGTATTTTTGTATATCAAGGAGACTCCAAAGATTTTTTTCCTCAGGTAGATTGGAAATGTTGGAGGTGTGATAGTGATAAAAGAGGTAACTGGAAACGGGAGTGTAATGATTTGGGAGACTTTAAATATTCCCTACAGAGTACTCCACCAGAAATATTGGGTGAGCAAATGGGTGTAACAAAGGAAATTGTTTTTTTGAGCTGGGATACAGGATCTGAATTGTCTACATGAAGTAAGACCTTGTTAAGTTTAATTATGGTGATTGCCAAAAAGCAATTACTAGAAAATGTAAGTCAAAGTCTAAATCAACCTTATTTGAAGTACTGAATATTGTAACAGAGATAAAAAAAAACTAGAAGTGGGATCTTTAGAAAAAGGCAGGAGCAAATTACATGGCAAAACTGGAAATTGTGGGAAAAATACATGCAGAAAAAAGTTTGTAGGAGTAATGAGGTTTAAGAGAAGGCAAGATCTGAATAATTTATGTAATGCTGCTTAGATTATATGACAAGATTATATGACATATAACAATAGATGGGAATTATAATGTTGGCAAACATGACCTTATTAATATGATTTGATTTTATATAAATTTAAGTTTGCCTATATTACAAGTGATAATTCAATAAAGATGTTTTTAACAAATAGTATTGGTGTTGCTGCTGTCAATAGTTTGCTCAACATTTGATACCTCCTTTTGAGATGTCATATTTTTCGAAGGATGGCTGTAGTCTCTCTTATTCCTGTTTTGGAGGAAGAGTGAATTTTAAGGGAAGGCAAGAAGTGATCAATTTATGAAATGTTGGATTGATGATAATTGTATAAAAGAATATATGTGATGCATAATGTTTGTGTGGTTTGTTTTCTTTGGTATAATTGTATATTTGCTCATGTCTTAAGTAATAATGCAATAAAGATGTTTAAAAAATAGACAATCATCAGCAAAGAAATACTTTTGTCACAAATGCCATTATTTCCCAGCACTGAATTTAATGGCATTCTTGAAGAAACATAGCTAGAGGTTCTACTGCTACAAAACATCCTACTGGGAAGAGTGGACATTCATGTCTGGTGCTCCTATGTAGAGTAAATGTGAAGAATGATTTCTCATCTCTATCTACGTATCTCTCGCTCTCTCTCATATAATTTTTTCCTTACACATTTCTGCATTTTATCTTCTTACACACTACTTTCCCTTTCCTCTGTCTCTCACTTTCATCCCCTAGTAAATCAGGTCTGTTTTCTAGAGTACACTTTCACCCCTTTGCTCTATATCCTTTTACTCAAAATGTTTCTCTCACTTTTAGTACTTTTATCATACAAAAGACGTCCCCCTTCTTCTGACAGTACTTCATTCTCTGAAACATTTTGTAATTTACCTTCTTTGTCATTTTCAACCTTACTTTACTTCTTTTCTTCGCATTCAAATTAAAATGTCCTTCCATCATAAATATTGTGCAAACACTTTTACAGTAGTAGGGGTAATATACCCCTTTCCCCACATTGATTGCACTTCCCTTTATAATATTAATTTATTAAATGCGACCTAGCACATGTATGGAAAAGCATATTATTTTGTATTTCCCCCTTTCTATTCACCATAACACAAGGTATATGCTGAATATAATTATCCACATGCTTCAGGTTCAGCCCCAGTTACCATTAAAGTCTTTTTCAATTTTATTTAAAGTTTTAATGAAACAATTGGAGAGTCTGAAAAGCATTATTCCTAAACTGTTTAGCTCTTACGTGAATTGGCAAATTCATGTTTAAACCTTAAAACCCAAAGGCTCTGCCAAAGTATTCCCAACAATGTACTTGTTAGTCTCAACATTTGGATCTTGTTCTTACCACTGATATATTTCACTTTTGCCATTGTTTGTCCTCTTCTTTTCTCTGTCACAACTGTGAGATATTAGGAGTCCTGCATCTGCTGTTCCACATCACTGTAAACTCTCCAATTCTCTCTAGTTTCTCCTTGAGATTCTCCAAAAGTATTTCCTCTTGTTGGTTTTCTGGAAATTATATCCTGTTGCTTAGTTCATTCCAGAATATCCACACATTTCTGAACCATATTACCCCACAATATACTGTTGCCCTGAAGCCCCTCTCCATTTCACAGTTATCAATACTGCATCATTGAATACACCATCATGATAACAAGGACTACATCCATTTCCATATCCTCATGTTTTTAAATCTCATTCTGCCTACATGTATTATCTCCATTCTACTACTCCATCCTTTATGTTTTTCTTACTAGCCACTCCACTTATCCTCTAGCAAATTAGCTAGGGAATGTTCCTGGTGCAATGTCTCAATTTTCACAGCAGGTCTCCACTGAAAATAGGTCACAAGCCTAGTGGGATTAATGTGGTTAACAAAAAATAAATCAATATATACATGCATATTTTATATATATATATATATACACACACACACACACACACACACACACAGACAGACCCCTGCTTGTTAAATCCTTGACACTAGCAGTGCTACTTTAAAGCCCATACCATGATAAAAGTGACCCCCCCCTTGCTTATATTACTATTCCCAATTTATCTAGGTGTCTCCTGCTTCTGTCAGAGGGGAATCAACCAAGATAAATAATATTAACAATTTACTGCCCACAATGTATGTTTTTTTTCCTTTTGTTGTGTACTACTTATTGCATTTTACCTGTAGCTTTTTGAAGTCACCATCAGAAAAAAAAAAAAAAGCAGCCAGTTAAGACAAATCAGCACAAAAAAGCCTACACTGTTAACTTTTCTGCTTTTCTTTTTTAGACTTAGTCATTTCCCACCCCCAATTGTCTCTGCCCAAGCAATTTATTTTTATTTATTTATTTTTCTTGTTCCATTTTCCTTCCATGGTTTCTGGTAGCAGTATTGCACAGTACACCACCAAAGAGCAAAAACCTCACGTGAAGATATTATTTAAAAGATTTAAAAAGTATTTTTTTGTCCTTCTATGTCAAGAAAGCATTCATACTCAAGTGTTGGTGTAGCTCTCAAGGGTGGGTAGGGGTAAATTAACACAGGCTCACCCTTCCTGGATGGAGAGGAAGGCTACTGATCTGCCATGCTGGAAACTGCTAGCAGAGGTTAGGAAGAGTGCACCAGGTTGCATTAGGTCAGCTGATGCACAGGCTCACAAAGCAATGCTTGATATTGCAGTCAGGATGGCACACACATGGCAGCATGCTTCTGCCAAATGGGCTGAAACCCTGACCCACACTTCAGTGAACAGCATGTAACACAACAGTTAGGCATGATGGAGATTTGGGGTTAAAGGAATAACTGTATGGCAATGATGCCTGAAGCATGGTCAGCAGGCATGGAGGAAAACTGACCAGCTAAAAAAGGTTTTCCTCTTAAGATATCAGTCTGATGTACCTTACAACATAATGGTGAGACTGTATTTTAAAATGTTTACCATTTTAAGCCAGTAGGTCCTGTATTTTATCTACTGCATTTATACTGCTTAGAGATGTTAGGCATCATATAGAACCATATATTGCAAGCAACTGTTTTTATTGCATAGGTTCATAGGTGTGTACTAGACTAATGGCCCTGGAGCCTTTACAATCCTAACCCAAAAAGATTGCCCAGGCACTGTGCCATGAAGAGGGCCAGCGAGGTGCTCTGCTTGACATGACTTTTCATGAAATTCATAATGCAGCAGTAGAAAAATAAAAGTGGTTAGAAATATTGATTCATTCAAATAAAGTCACTGAAGATACTATAACAATCCATAGTGCTTAACCTTTTTATATCACAGACAGAACAAGATGAGACTGCAGCCTCCTTAGTACCATAAACACTGGTGAACTGCAAGTGCCTGTTTAATGGGATTACTAGCTAGCAGTCATGTGATCATGGATAAATGTTTACAGAGAGAACATTCAGCAAAGAGAAAAAAATAAACTACTGTAGAAGACACCACAACATATTTAGTCCAGGCAGCAGTTTTACCCCCAGAGTAAGGGAGAACAAGACAGGTGTACAAAGGCATTTTCCACAAATGCCAATAATACAAAGTCATTTCAATGAAAGATACTTTCAACAATGATAGAGTTTGTACATTTCCTCACTGTTGTGTAACAGAGTTGGTATATATTAGTTTGGTGATGCCCCTGACATGGGTGGGTACAGGGGGACTTGCCTCCCCCTCCAAAAATGTACTTTTAGGTTCAATGAAAGTGGCTTATAGTGATTTCATTTTGTTACTTGTTGACACTTCCTTCTACAAGTTGACATGGGTTGAAGTAAGTTGTATGTTATGAGGTAACCATTCCTTTGGCCAAAGCAACTGACAGACTTCTAAAGATAAAATTTTGCTTTACATGGCTTTACCAAGCACTGATTTTTTTCTGTAAAGTAGTACATATTATTGAAGTGCTGATGAGGCATTTTAGTTTTTAACCAATCAAAAAATCCCCTGCATGTAGGTAAAGTTGCACGACAACAGCAATGCAAGTCCACAAACAAATATGAAGCCAGCAACTGGAAAAATCCGATGAAATATTTATTGTAACAAATAAAGCATCATACAAAACAAACCGGTTTCGGCTGGCAATAAATAGCACAGCCTTCTTCAGTGATAAAAAATAAGCAACATGATGCATTTAAATAGTGTCAGCACTACGTCCTATTGGTGCAATTACAATTGCTCATTTAGTCCAGGTGTGAATAATGCTCCTAATATAGTAATCCATTTATTTTCTTTTGAATCAAGCAATGAGTGCCATCCTGTTTTGTTGAATCTGCTACCTCTTATTATATCAGTAACTATAAAAGAGAATTTGGCAGTTGTATGTATGAGACTATGTTTATACAAAGCATTGTTTGGCCTTTTATTCCTGATATTACTCATATGTTCTGACACACGCAATCTTAAAGGCCTAGAGGTTTGGCCAATGTAAAAAGAGCCACAGCTACATGTTGCAAGATAAATTAACCATTCACTGCTGCAGTTTGCAAAAAATGAAATTTCATAGACCCTTCGACAATTTCTACTAGTAAATTCTTTTGATTTGACAATTTTGTCACAGTTCCTACAATGTCCACATGGAAAACATCCCACAACTTGTTCACCAGTTAATGTAGTTTGAGATAAAGGTGTGTTGTCAGTAATGTGTGTGTGCTTGTAATGGTTGAAATGGGAAGCCAAGTTCCTTCCTTTGCGGAATGAAAACAAGCATTGTTCATGTAGCTGTGGCTCTTTTTACGTTGGCCAAACCTCTAGGCCTTTAAGATTGCGTGTCTCAGAACATATGAGTAATATCAGGAATAAAAGGCCAAACAATGCTTTGTATAAACATAGTCTCATACATACAACTGCCAAATTCTCTTTTATAGTTATTGATATAATAAGAGGTAGCAGATTCAACAAAACAGGATGGCACTCATTGCTTGATTCAAAAGAAAATAAATGGATTACTATATTAGGAGCATTATTCATACCTGGACTAAATGAGCAATTGTAATTGCACCAATAGGACGTAGTGCTGACACTATTTAAATGCATCATTTTGCTTATTTTTTATCACTGAAGAAGGCTGTGCTATTTATTGCCAGCCGAAACCGGTTTGCTTTGTATGATGCTTTATTTGTTGTTACAATAAATATTTCATCGGATTTTTCCAGTTGCTGGCTTCGCATTTTAGTTTTTAGCCAATTAGTGAAATTACATGTCTTCACTCTTAGATTTTTTGTAAGACATCATTTCCCATACTGCTATTGTGGATGCTTCAATTTAACAGGAATTAGATTCAGTGATGTGGTGAAAAATTATTCTAAGTATGTTGAACATCAACAGACTAGGCATAGTGAGTGCCTTTGAGTCTTACACATCCTTTCTAATAGCACTGGGGAGTGTCATGTGATATGATCTGCGGTGAAATATAAAGTGAGGAGATGCAACACGGCACTACCATGATCGAATATAAGGTGGTCTGAGATGAGATCATGTAAGAAGTGAGCCATAGCATGATGTGAAGTGCAGGATGATAGAACATATTAGCTATTTTCCTGACAAACAGCCCTGCAGGCTGTACTAAGCTAAATGGTGTCCCGTTCATTTTTTTACTCTGACTACAGCTCAATGAGATTCCTCATTTAAGCTAAACTTAAAGCTGTAAACAAATACTGTTGCCTTTGAGAAATCTTTAAGACAGCAACTGTAGTACCTTGAACAATCAGCCCGAATAAATCAATGATACTATATATTAGCTACACACACACACACCTTATTGGTGAATTGTGACCCTCTATGATACTTTAAATACAGGATTGACAAATTTATCCCCATGAAGCAAACAAATTATTGAATCAAAAGAAAAAAAGCATAGAACACCTTCAAACTTTTCCCTGTCCAATGCAACAAGGCTAAGGTCAATGTCACCCAAAAAATAACCCTAAAAATAATCATCGAGCGACACAAACTTCGCTGGAGGTAAATCTTGTAATCAGGATTGATGGATGGTAGTAATAAGACCTTCTATAACCACATATGAAAAATGAAGGGAAAGAAGCAAGAATGTAGTGTGCTAACAAAATCACCATATAGTGCTTACACTCTAGCATACCGATATGGACAAATGTCCAGCCAACAATAGGAATCACGTCCATTATTTCTTCCTGTAACATAATACCACCCAATAGCATATCCAGAGTATCCATATCTGCCCTCAGTAAGGTCAGACCAATTTCTTGGAACCAGAGTTGGCACCAGGAAGGTTAATTTTTTCAATCAAAATAGCCTAAAATATACCTTTACATGCATTTGTAACAGGGCATTACATGTGACTATGCCCTAATATTTGTCTCATATGTTCTAGTGGTTAGAATTCCTGGTTTTCACTCAGGAGGCCTGGATTCTACTCCTAGTATACGAACTCAAAACTCCAAAGAAAACTGACAAACCACTTAATAAAAAAACAAAAAAAAAACAAAAAAAAAACGGAAAACTGTTTTTTGCATGTTAGCGCTTTCGTCAAGTTTAACAACTTCGTCAGACAAACAGAACAAACATATCAGTTACACATAAATACCAAATACAAAATCACATGATTAAGGGTAAAAGTCACATGACCAAGCAATGCTAAACTTTTAAAGTGACCACATTACTTTTTGAGAAAAATTTTTGAATACATATAAAGTAATTTAAAATACCATCTGCCCTCTGAAAAACATTCAGTATCCTCATTTTTTAAAACATACACAACCAAAATACACAAATAATATAAAATTATAAACTATTCAACGAGTCAAACTCTTCAATTTCAGCATGCAGACTATAGAACACAGATAATTTAATCCTGGTTGATTATAGGCATGCGTTCTAATCTGCCAAATTAACTCACATTGCTGAAGTCTTAGGGCATGTGAACCTCCCCTTTCATCATACTCAATTTGATCTATCACTCTGAATAAAAATGAGTGGCCTGGCTGATTGGTCACATGTTTAGCTAAAGCACTGTCCAACCTCCCTTTTCTAATATTATATAGGTGTTCATACACACGCTCTCTTAATTTACGGTCAGTCTTGCCTATGTAAAAACTAGGACAAGACTGACACTGGGCTACATACACCACTCTACTGGAATTACAGTTGTACTTGCCATTTCAAGTATACTTTCTCCCTTTCAGTGTGTATGTATAACCCACATCAATATGCTTATAATAGGCACAGGACTCACATTTAAACATACCTTGTTGCCTTGTCAGTCCCAATTTTTTTAATTCTAATAATCCTTTCAGGTTTTGAGCTCTTCTAAAAATAAATTTAGGGTTAGCACCTAGTTTATTCACTAAGGACTGCTCTGATGATATTACACTCCAATTCTTAATCAAGCCCTGTTTAATGTTGCCAGCATCTATATTATAAGGTGTTATAAAGGTCAAGGGATAGTTTACTATTTCACTTTGTTGAATATCATCACTCACTGTATCCCCATTTTCCATCATACATTGTCCACCCCCCCAAGATAGCTTTGAAATAACCAACATTCCTTTCCATTTGAACTTCATTCACCAATTCTTTGAGTAAGGGTAGTCTCTCTCTGAAAACATTTGGACTAACAAGTCACACTTAGTCATGAAATCAAAATTAGTAGTACACATTCTGGCTGCTCTTACAAGCTGTCCCTTCACAACAGATTTTTTTTGATACCGAGGGTGAGCACTAGTAAAATACAAAAAGGAGTTTGAATATGTCTCCTTTCTAAAGATCTTCACTTTATAACATCTATTCTGTATATCCTTAGACAAGTCCACGTCTAAAAATGCTATCATCTCTGTAATGAATGTGTGGATGAATGTTAGAAATTCTGTTGTTCTATTACAATATTCAATAAATAAATCATATCTACCCTTAAATATAATAAAAATAACATCCAAAAATCTGGTGTAGTAAAAATGTGCTGAATAAAGAGATTATTATTAAATACAAATTCGCTCTCCCAGTACGCCATAACTAAGTTAGCCAAACTGGCTCCTACTGAGGACCCCATGGCTACACCCTTTTACTGCAAATATTTGTCCTCAAACAAGAAGAAATTATTGCTCAAAATAATATCCAATAATTCCTGTATAAGCGAAATATTACGGTTACTAACAGCCCTCTTAGCTAAAAGCAGGCTCACCCATTCAATTCGTAAATCTTGCAGAATTACAGTATAAAGGTCCTTCACATCCACAGTAGCAAAGTTAAAATCAGGTTCAGAATTCAAACTATTGATGTTCTCCAAAAAGGACCATGAGTCTTTAAACATCCTTCACTACATAAGTCTTCAAAAAATGTATCTACAAATTTAGCTAGTGGGTAAATAATGGAATTCCTACCATTCACAATTGGCCAGAAAGGGGGATTTACCAAATCTTTGTAAACTTTCGTAATCCTGAAAATCACTGGAATCCAAGGGGCTGGCATAGAAAAACAATTCAATAAATCAAGGTCAATACGATTCTTTATAAACCAGTCATTCAAGTAAATATTAATTCTCCTATACCCTTGGTTCAATTCATTAAAGGAAACCAAAATATATGTGTCAGTGTTTAACATATTGAGCATTCTCTCATTATAATCAAAAATGTTCATGAACACACGTCCTCCACCCTTATCAGGTTTGGAAACCCGCACGCCACTTTTTCTTAAATTTTCTAACATTTCCCATTCAGCAGGTTGAACATTAATACAGCTCCTCTTTCTACTCTTTTTATTACTATCAATATTCCTTAAATCTATTTCACAAATACACTCAAATAAATAAATAGAAGAGCTCAAAACCTGAAAGGGTTATTAGAATTTAAAAATTTGGGACTGATAAGGCAACAAGGTTTGTTTAAATGAGAGGTCTGTGCCTACTGTAAGCATATGGATGTGGGTTATACATACATACTGAAAGGGAGCAAGTATACTTGTAAGGGAAAGTACAACTGTCATTCCAGTAGAGTGGTGTACTTAACCCAGTACTAGTCTTGACCTAGTTTTTACGTAGGCAAGACTAATCATAAATTAAGAGAGCGTGTGTATGAACACCTATAGAATATTAGAAAAGGGAGGTTGGAAAGTGCTTTAGCTAAACATGTGACCAATCAGCCAGGCCACTCATTTTTATTCGGAGTGATAGAGTATGTGAACTTCCCCTTTCATCATACTCAAATTAATCTAAGACTTGAACAGCGTGAGTTAATTTGGTAGATTAGAACACATGCCTATAATCAAGCAGGATTAAATGATCTGTTTTCTATAGTCTGTGTGCTGAAACTGAAGAGTTTGACTCGTGGAATAGTTTATAATTTTATATTTGCGTATTTTGGTTGTGTATGCTTTAAAAAATGAGGATGCTGAATGTTTTTCAGAGGGCGGATGGTATTTTTAAATGTATTTTAAATGACTTTATATGTATTAAAACATTTTTCTCAGAAAAGTAATTTGGTCACTTTAAAAGTTTAACATTGCTTGGTCATGTGACTTTTACCCTTGATCATGTGATTTTGTATTTGGTATTTATGTGTAACTGATATGGTTGTTCTGTTTGTCTGAAAAGTTAAGTTATTAAACTTGACGAAAGAGCTAACATACAAAAAACAGTTTTCCGGGGTTTTTTTTGCCTTTTTTTGTTTTATTAAGTGGTTTGTCAGCTTTCTTTGGAGTTTGAGTGGTTTTGGTTGGAGGCATGGCAACCAGTTTCAGTTCTAGTGCACCACTTTTTACCTAAGTTGTCACAGCAAGGGAAGTCGGTTCCAAAATGGAAAGACTTTCTCGCCTTATACACGATTAAACCAACAAAGTGGAAGTTTTGGCAGAGGTTGTAAAGAAGTCTCAAAGGGATGGAGTAGTCCCTGTTTTGAGGGAGAATCACCCGCAAGTAGCATCTTCTTTCAATCCAGTTTTGAATAATGACCATTTGGTGAATCCGGCAGGAAATTCAGATAATTATAGGGGTGGTACACTCGTACTAAGTGACTGGCTTCAACCCCCCCCACACACACACACCAGCATTTACAAGTAAATCATTTGAGTTCTACAGTGAGTAATACCTTGGTTAATAACACTATTACTATTAATGAGAATCTAAAATTTTTGGATTGTAAATCATTTAAATTAAAGAAATTACAGTTGGAAATGTTATTTTCGTGAATCTTTACAGCATCGTTAGGTCCCAAAGGACTTAAGGTCCTGGTGTTATCCTACAGGACTGGTAGAAGATTCACCCTTTCACCAAGAACTAGTCAAATATTTTGACAAACAAGGGTTGGAACTGCTTGAGCTTTTTGTTAAAGAATATCAGGAGATGGCTGATAATTTAATGACTGAGACTGATGTACTGGATACACTTATTAAACGCAATTTTTTATTTTTTGAAAGGTATAAATTTGATCACAATCACGTTTTTTCGAGCATTGATGGCCAAATGCTGAAATTACAGTCTATAAAGTCTAAAAAACTTGCCCATGATCAGAATGACTACCAAAGGGGTGTGGTGTCACCCCCATCTCAGCAATGGAACAGTCATAGTATCTCAGAGTAAGGTCAATCAAGCTCAGAACTACACAACATCAGAATCCAACCTCCCAATAGCGAGGATGGAAGTCTGGTTGAATATAAGAACCAGCAGTGTACTGTGGGGAGCTGTGAAAGAATTAGTAATTGAAATTTTAGTCCTCAGAGCGATTACAATCTCCCAAACAACCAGAATAATCAAAATTTTCACAGGGGCCAAAATCACGGCCAACAGAACTTTGGGAGGAACAACAAGAACTTTGGGAGAAACAGGAGGAGGAGGAACTGTCATCGGTAACAGTTGAGAAACTTGTTTTTTAACACTGCAGTAACTGAATTGACAATTGAATATAGGGTTTCAAATGGAAGGGGAAATGATTGGTCCCTGAATATTGTAAAAAAAATTCAGATGGGAACTTTAACATCTTTAATTATTCAAGCTATGCAGTAAACAGTACCTTAGTAGACTTTTTGTCAAAAGGTTTTATTTTTGTGCCAAGTAAAAATTTTGATTTGAGCAGGGGTTTTTATTGACTTGAAACTGTACACTCATAAGTTGAACCTGAATTTATTGTTTAATAACTGTATAATTTCCATATTCAGAGTTCCAAGTACTTTTAATCCACCACTGAACCCAATATTGGATTTATTTGAGCATATTTGTGAAATAGATTTAAGGAATATTGTTAGTAATAAAAAGAGCAGAAATAGGAACTGTATTAATGTTCAACCTGCTGAATGAGAAATGTTAGAAATTTTAAGAAAAAGTGAAGTGCTGGTTTCCAAACATGATAAGGGTGGGGGATGTGTGTTTATGAACATTTTTGATTATAATGAGAGAATGCTCAATATGTTAAACACTGACACATATATTTTGGTTTCCTTGAATGAATTGAACCAAGCATATAGGATAATTAATATGTACTTGAATGACTTGTTTATAGAGAATCATATTGACCTTAATTTATTGAATTATTTTTCTATGCTAGCCCCTCGGATTCCAGTGATTTTTGGGATTCCGAAAGTTCACAAACATTTGGTAAATCCCCCTTTCTGGCCAATTGTGAATGGTAGGAATTCCATTACATACCCCCTAGCTAAGTTTGTAGATAATTTTTTGTAGAAGTATGTAGTGAAGGAACCTTATTTGTAAAGACTCATGGTCCTTTTTGGAGAACATCAATAGTTTGAATTTCGAACCTGATTTTAACTTTACTACTGTGGATGTGAAGGACCTTTATACTGCAATTCCACAAGATCTAGGAATTGAATGGGTGAGCCTACTTTTAGCTAAGAGGGATGTTAGTAAAACTAATGTTTCCCTTAAACACGAATTATTGGAGAATATTTTGAGCAGTAATTTCTTCTTGTCTGAGGGCAAATATTATTTGCAGAAAAAGGGTGTACCCATGGGCTCCCCAGTAGGAGCCAGTTTGGCTAACTTAGTTATGGCGTACTAGGAGAGCAAATTTGCATTTAATAATAATCTCTTTATTCAGAACATTTGTTAGTACACCAGACTTTTGGATGACATTTTTATTATATTTAAAGGTGGACCTGATTTATTTGTTTAATTTATTGAATATTGTAATAGAACAACAGAATTTCTAACATTAACCCACACATTCAATACAGAGAGGATAGCATTTTTAGACATGGACTTGTCTAAGAATAGACAGAATAGATGTTATAAAGCACTTTACTAGTGTTCACCCTTGGTATCAGAAAAAAAATTGTTGTGAAGGGACAGCTCATAAGAGCACCCAGAATGTGTACTACTAATTTTGATTTCATGACTGAATGTGACTTGTTAGTCCATATGTTTTCGAAGAGAGGCTACCCGGCACCCTTACTCGAAGAATTGGTTAATAAAGTTCAAATGGAAAGGAATGTTGGTTATTTCAAAGCTATCTTGGGGGAGGGGGGTGGACAATGTATGATGGAAAATGGGGATACAGTGAGTGATGATATCCAACAAAGTGAAATAGTAAAATATCCCTTGACCTTTATAACCCCTTATAATATCGATGCTGGCAACATTAAACAGGTCTTGATTAAGAATTGGAGCGTAATAGCATCAGAGTGGTCCTTAGTGAATAAGCTAGGTGCTAACCCTAAATTTATTTTTAGAAGAGCTCAAAACCTGAAAGGATTATTAGAATTTAAAAATTTGGGACTGACAAGGCAACAAGGTATGTTTAAATGCGAGTCCTGTGCCTGTTATAAGCATATGAATGTGAGTTTATACATACACACTGAAAGGGAGAAAGTATACTTGTAAGGGAAAGTACAGCTGTAATTCCAGTAGAGTGGTGTATGTAGCCCAGTGTCAGTCTTGTCCTAGTTTTTACATAGGCAAGACTGGCCATAAATTAAGAGAGTGTGTGTATGAACACCTATATAATATTAGAGAAGGGAGGTTGGAAAGTGCTTTAGCTAAACATGTGACCAATCAGCCAGGGCACTCTTTTATTCAGAGTGATAGATCAAGTCGAGTATGATGAAAGGGGAGGTTTAGGTATACCTAAGACTTGAGCAGCATGAGTTAATCTGGCAGATTAGAACACATGCCTATAATCAACCAGGATTAAATTATCTATGTTCTGTAGTCTGCGTGCTGAAATTGAAGAGTTTGACTTACTGAATAGTTTATAATTTTATATTTTTTGTGTATTTTGGTCGTGTATGTTTTAAAAAAATGAGGATGCTGAATGTTTTTCAGAGGGCGGACGGAATTTTAAATGTATTTTAAATGACTTTATATGTATTAAAAATAATTTTTCTCAGAAAAGTAATGTAGTCACTTTAAAAGTTTAACATTGCTTGGTCATGTGACTTTTACCGTTGATCATGTGATTTTGTATTTTAGTGTAACTGATATGTTTGTTCTGTTTGTCTGAAGAAGTTGAGTTATTAAACTTGACGAAAACGCTAACGTGCAAAAAAAAACCCAGTGTTTTCCTTTTATTTTTTTTTTTATTATGTAGTTCTACTCCTAGTATTGTAATGGCCCACTCTTTTGGGTTGGGGTTGGCATAATAGTGAAGATCTCTATCTCACAAACAGAAGATACAGAGTTTGATTTTTACCTCCAGTCACTGTATAATTATTGGCTTGGCTTGTAATAGTCTGCAGACTGATTGCCTAGTATTTTACCAATGAACCTATAATATTTAGAAGCAGGTTACCTTAGCCCACTACACAAAGGAGGCCATTCCACAGACTCCAATTATTGCAAACTGATCTGCCTCACAAACATTGTTCTAGGAGCTGGAGAAAATCATCATGCAACTTACGCAGACAGGCACAAGAAACTCCTCCATAATCTAGCACAGTATACCTTCATCAAAGCTAGATTTGTATACTCAGACTTGTATATTTTTTTCAAAAATACAATGACCAGCTTGTATGCATCTAATTTTTATCTCACTAGAGCATCTGGCATCACACACCTTAATGAAAATGTTTATAAACTCAGGGACTCGAAGGAAATTAAAGTTCTAATAACTTGAATCCCCAGCTGCATGCATGGTTGTATGCAAAAGGCAGGAGATTTATCCTCATCATCTCCTCTCAACAATGGAGGCCTTCAAGGCTCTGTCTTATGTCTGTTCCATTTTTTTTGGATCTTTGTCTCAGATATCAAAACAGAGTCCAGTGCCTGGCTTACTAAATATGCAGGGAACATTTTCCTTAATCTCTTTAAACACCACCACCTTTCAAGCAGCACATTAATATTGCATATGAATGATGCAATAGGCATGTCCTTGCCTTCAGTGCCAAAAAATGCAGCATTCTGAAAAAATGTAGCATTCTGTCATTTGACAAAAAAAAGTTATTTGCTATTAATAGGAATCATCTCAAATTTCTCTCCTCTACATCTTTTCAGCTTCTAAGAGGAGTCTTGTGCTGACACACACACCATTAAGGACCCCTTACTATTTGAAACCCTTTATTTAGAATATTCCACCCTTCTCCACAAATGACAAATACAAGAGGACATGCAACCTCATTAAAAACTACCATCAGTAATACCTTGGAATATTACAACTTCATATATATGGCAAAGCGCTTTCACCAGGCTCTAACTACTGGCTTCTTCAGAGTCATTTGATAAAACACATACAACTCTTTAAATATACAAACTGATCAATAGGTTAATAAATAGGTAGTTGATTGTTTAACTATTCAATCAAAAATTAATTTGTAAAAAAACATCAAAAAAACACACAAAAATCCACCTCTTTTTAAACTTCTTAAACTTTGGGGACTTTGACATTCCATTAAGTTTTAGTTGTCATAGTTTGTAGGCAGGATAATCAAACTAAGCTCATTTATTAATAAAATTAATAATTAACCAATATAAAACATTTAATAATTATATTGTATATATAAAAATATTGTACATATAAAAACTACTTTTGTAATTCCTAAGCATATATTGTTCAACACCATAAATTCAATGAAGCCGTTTCCAAGTTAAATACAGTTTGCCTTAAGTTTTAAAATAGGTTTCAAGGAAATGGCGTCATTTAGACCGGGTGACTGTAAGGCATTAAGTGCAAGTTGCCAAGTTGTTTCCAGGGCTCCAACTTTGTTGTTAATGTCACAGCCTCTTTCACCCATAGCTGCTCGGTCAATAATAAAAAATACAAGCTTTTTAAAATTCTTACATTTTTTGAATGTCGGTAAAGTGCATTGTGCTCGTCCTTTCTGTTAATACTTCTCAAATGTTCAGAGATCCTATCAAGTAATCTACGAATGGTTTTACCCACATAGAATCCTTCACATGAGGTACATGAGGCAACATAAACAATGTATTTGGTGTTACAATTACATTACCCTGGACATGGCATAATATATTTATAATCATGTAAACAAATATATGGACTTTCATTGATGTATCTACAGTATTTACACATCCCACATTTCTTCATAAAAGACTTTCTCCCAGTTTTAACTTCTCTTTAAAGGATGTCTTTTAAGGTGTTCCCTCTACTGTAAACAATCAATGGTTCAGGTCCTAGAATTGACTTAATATTGTCACTAAAGCAAAATTTCCATGCATTCCTCAGACTTTCCACCAAGTCATGGGCCCTGTCATTGTATTTTAATATAAATGCAGCTCCTAATTTTTCTAAATTCTTGTCACTATATGTGACAGGAGTCACTTTCCTTAGTATAGAAGTATAAAATATTTCCCTTTTTCTCATAATCTCACTTTTGGTGTTTAGTAATAATTTTAAAGGATAGCCCCTTTCTAGGAACATTCCCATCAACTTTAACATTTCATCTTTAAATGTTAAGTTGTCACTAACCAACCTAGATGTTCTCACCATCTGTCCCTTTATAATCCCCTTCCTTTGATGGTAGGGGTGACAACTGTTGAAGTGTAAAAGTGAGTTAGAATACGATTCCTTTCTATAAATATTACTGCATAGGCCTTGCAGTGTTTTCTTAATAGTAATGTCAAGGAAATTAATCTCTTCTTGATGGCAAAAATGTGTAAATTTAAAAAATTCCATAGTGTTGTTCAGATAGTCAATAAACTCCCCAATAGATACCTCATCACCTTTCCACAAAATTAACACGTCATCTAAAAATCTATTGTATAACAGAATGTTGTCTTTATAGACAGATGCAAAAATGAATACATTTTCCCATGCTAGTAATACCAAGTTAGAAAAAAACGGGAGTACATTTTTCTCTCATTGCTACTCCAGTTAACTGCCGATAAATTTCCCATTCAAAATTAATGAAATTATTTTTCAAAATAATTTCCATCAGGTCTATTAACAAATTTATTTAACAAAATTTCCAACTTTACCAGTTATGTTTGGTATTCCCAAGGTCCACAAAGAAGTTAGTAATCCACCATTTAGACCGATTTTGTCAGTTAGGGGCTCGAAGACTGAATCCCTTGCTTCTTTTGTGGACATTTGGTCAAAGGTAGTAGTAGAAGAGGCTGGACATATTCTGAGAGATTCATGGCATTGCCTGGAGAGGCTCAGGCAAGTTAAAAACAACAATGACTTTGTTTTTATAACAGTGGATGTAGTCAATTTATTCACAGTAATTCCCCATGGACAAGGATTGGCCATGTTCCACGAGAGTCTTGTAAAAAGATAGACAAAAACAAAATAAATTTGTTAATAGACCTGATGGAAATTATTTAAAAAAAATAACTTCATTAATTTTGAAGGGGAAATTTATCAGCAGTTAACTGGAGTAGCAGTGGAAGCAAAATGTGCTCCCATTTTTTCTAACTTGGTATTACTAGCATGGGAAAATCTATTCATTTTTTCATCTATCTATAAAGACAACATTCTGTTATACAATAGATTTTTAGATGACGTGTTCATTTTGTGGAAAGGTGACATGGTATCTATTGACTATCTGAACAACACCATGGAATTTTTTAAATTTACACATTTTTGCCATCAAGAAGAGATTAATTTCCTTGACATTACTTTTAAGAAAACACCGTAAGGCCTTTGCAGTAATATTTATAGAAAGGAATCATATTTTAACTCACTTTTACACTTCAATAGTTGTCACCACTACCATCAAAGGAAGGGGATTATAAAGGGACAGATGGTGAGAACATCTAGGTTGGTTAGTGACAACTTAAAATTTAAGGATGAAATGTTTAAGTTGATAGGAATGTTCCTAGAAAGGAGCTACCCTTTAAAATTATTACTAAACACCAAAAGGGAGATTATGAGAAAAAGGGAAACATTTTATACTCCTATACTAATGAAAGTGACTCCTGTCACATATAGTGACAAGAATTTAGAAAAATTAGGAGCTGCATTTATATTAAAATACAATGACAGGGCCCATGACTTGGTGGAAAGTCTGAGAATGCAAGGAAAATTTGCTTTAGTGACAATATTAAGTCAATTCTAGGACCTGAACCATTGATTGCTTACAGTAGAGGCAACAACTTAAAAGACATCCTTGAAGGAGAAGTTAAAACTGGGAGAAAGTCTTTTATGAAGAAATGTGGGAAGTGTAAATACTGTAGATACATCAAGAAAGTCCATGTATTTGTGTACATGATTATAAATATACTATTCCATGTCCAGGTCAAATACATTGTTTATGTTGCCTTATGTACCTCATGTGAAGGATTCTACGTGGGTAAAACCATTCGTAGATTACATGATAGGATCTCTGAACATTTGAAAAGTATTAACAGAAAGGACGAGCACAATGCACTTTACCTACATTCAAAAAAAGTAAGAATTTTAAAAAGTTTGTATTTTTTATTATTGACCGAGTAGTTATGGGTGAAAGAGGCTGTGACATTAACAAAGTTGGAGCCCTGGAAACAACTTGGCAACTTAGACTTAATGCCTTACAGTCACTCGGTCTAAATGACGCCGTTTCCTTGAAGCCTATTTTAAAACTTAGGGTAAACTGTATTTAACTTGGAAATGGCTTCATTAAATGTATGGTGTTGAACAATATATAGTTAGGAATTACAAAAGTAGTTTTTATATGTACAATATTTTTATATATACAATATGATTATTAAATGTTTTATACTGGTTAGTTAATTAATTTTATTAATAAATGAGCTTAGTTTGGTTATCCTGCCTACAAACTATGACAACTAAAACTTAATGGAATGTCAAAGTCCCCAAAGTTTAAGAAGTTTAAAAAGAAGTGGATTTTTGTGTTTTTTGATGTTTTTTTTACAAATTAAATTTTTGATTGAATAGTTAAACAATCAACTAATTATTTATTAATTTATTATCAGTTGTTTGTATATTTAAAGAGTTGTGAGTGCTTTACCAAATTACTCTGAAGAAGCCAGTGGTTAGATTCTGGTGAAAGTTCTTAGTCGTTTGGTTACCTTGTTCACTGTGGTGCATTAAAAGTTGCGCCTTTTGTTTAGTCTCTTGTGGCTGTTTTTATTTTTTTGATCTCTTCAATAATTGTTGGACACTGATATTCACTGTTCACATTCCTGTAACCTACTTTCTGTGGCCCAGAGTAACTGTACCCTAGTTTAGAAAATGTTTCTGTGAAGCTGTCACAATGTTGTCTAGATTTGCTATTATACAGTTTCCCTCATTAATCCAGACGTTATTTTATCCTTTCCTACAATGTTTAACACCGTTAAAGAAGGTGGTGATGTCATCCATTACATACTTTCCCGACTTAATCTTGTATTCCCTCATTGCTCTTGTTCATATTTGTCTCTCCTTCTTAATACTGTCCTTTTTAGCTTATGTGCTGTATTATATCTTCTCATAATATTGGATTTCCTTCTCCTCTTCTTAATACAACTTTTAGTAATGCCATTTATCCATAAGGCTTGGCTTGATTTGTATTTTCTCCTAACAAGAAAAAAAATTATCAGCTGTTTTCATGATTTTCTCATAGATCTTCCATATACCCTGGCCATTGTTACTTTAAAACTCATTTTGCCATTCCCTATTTAGAAAGTTATTGGTTATTTTATAATCTGCCCTATAGAAGTTCTTCCCCCTCAGAATATAAATTATTTGTCTATCTATGTCACGGCATACTTTACATTTGACAACCAAATGATATAAGTTTGCCAATGGTTCTTTAATTGCTAAGTTTGCTACTTCTACAACTTCTGAGGAAAGGATAAATCCAAGATATCTCCTTTTCTTGTTGGACTATTAGCATATTGTTTTACTCATAACTGAAGTACTGATAATATAATATTACAGACATTACTCCCTGATGATAGCATTCTCTTTTTGGACTAACATGTTGTTTTATTCATAACTGAAGAAATATTGATAATATAATATTACCAACATTACTCCCACCTGACATTTTCCAACAAATGTTTAGAAAATTATGCATTTAACACTTTTCTTTAGTTCTCTTGCCCAGGTCTTGGCTTCCAAATTGTTTATTGATGGAAATCTAGAAAAAAAATTTTAACTTCTATATTTGAATTTTTACCATGGATTTCCACCGACATCATTTCAGTTGCTATACTGTTGTACATTTGTTCTAACTTGAAAGACTCTCTAACAAAAATGCATATACCCCATCTCTTCATTCATATGCAATATAACCTAGACGTTCCAAAGGTTTCAGTAAGTCACTGAACCTTGTTTCCATTATGCCTACATCCACATTTTAATCGACAGCTTTCACTCATCAAAATGCTTATCTAAAATTCTTGTGCTTGAAAGTACCAGTGCTACTTTACCATTATCATATCACATCACCATTCTTTAAGTGTTACATACTCCATCTCTAAAAAAAAAAAATCCTTAATATATCTCCCCAGCTTGCAACTTAACATTTTGTTGTCTTTGTGGGTTATATAATATCCATCCAGAGCAAAGTAATCCCTGCTTCCAATCATATATTCCAATACAAACAGATTAGAATTATTAGACCACATCATTATTCTTTTAAGCATACTATTCGAACTGCAAGCACCAGATGTGAATTCCTTCCCATATCTTATAGCTTGAAAAGTGTCAGTAAAGATTACTTACTTCATATTTAGAACAATGCCCTGTTATTCGCTTCACTTCACTTATGACTTCACACATGGATGTTTTTTCCTGTGCTATTGTTTCCACAAACAATAACTCCAAGGTATGTGTTTGTAGACTATCAACCTACAGGCTCCCTTTATAATGCTAGAAATATTACCTACACACAAAGCAGATACTACAACTCCATATTTGTCAATGCAGGATAAGTATGTTTTCATTTCTCCCAACACTGAATCAGTTAATATCAGTAAGAGATCCTGCACTTTAACATTCCCTTTGTTATTAACACAGCCATTATCTTTGTTTGATAGTTGGATATTGTTCTTACTAAACCCAGATATCCATTCTTAATATCATTGTCTGCTAGAAATAGATCTTGATTTTTCTCACTACTGGCCCCTACAGCCTTTCCTTTAACTTTAGCCCTCTGGTCCTCTAGGTAGTTACTCTCGGTCTGCTTTTCTAATATGCTGCCTTCAATAACGTCCACATTATTCTCTTACCTCTTACTTTTTCTGTTAACACTACTCCGTCCACGCTCATCCACCTCTCAATTTCCAAGCAGCACCTCTAAAATTATGTCTCCTTGGGGCCAAGGTAATCATTTAACAGATTTTATTTCATTATTTTATTTATTTATTTAACATTTGTTTACTGGGAAAGTCTGACTTGGAATGAAGCAAATTTTCAGCAGAAGCCCGGGAAGAAATGCTCCAAATGCATGTCTTTGTAATGTGGGAGGAAAACCAGAGCACCTGGAGGAAGCCCACATGAATGCATGGAATACATGCAGACTCTGCACAGAAGGCACCCCAGCAGAGAATCAAACTGAAGAACCTCTTGCTGTGAAGTGACAATGCAACAACTGCACCACTGTGTTATCAACAGTTGGGCTCAGCATCCTTTGTCCATGAGATCTGCTAGATAAAATTTGTCAGACTGCTCTATCGTCTTCTAAATAAACTATAATAGTGTGTAAGAAGAGATGTGGTAAGGCATGACATGAGGAGATGAGATTTTGTGTGTAATGGGTCGATTAAATGTAACCAGATGTGAGATGTTGTGAGAAAGTCTGGTATGAGGTGATGCAAATCATTGCAGTATAGTGTAAGTTGATAGTGATCTGAGGTAATTGGAAGGGAGCTGATGTGAGAATTATTTGAGATGTAAAATGAAGTGGTGTGATGGTCAGGTTTGGTGTGAGTATGTGACATAGTGATGTGAGAAGGTATACTGTTTGTCGAAGTGGCATCCTGTGGTGTTCTGTGAGGTGATGTACAGTGATGTGATGTAAGGTAATATACAAGATTACCAGGTGAGGTGATATGATGTGAAATTAGGTGAAATGATCTGTGTGATATGGTATGAAGTGATGCAAATAAATATGATGATGAAAGGTGTGTGATCTGCTGTGACCTTACGTGAATGGAAGTGATGCGAGTTGTGAGCTGAGATACCATAGCATGATGTCTCCTGATGTAATGTGATGAGAAATGGAGTGTTCCAATGAAGGCTGATGTAAAGGTAGACAAGCAGTATGGTGTACTGCAAAGTAACATTTTGTGACATGGTACAATGAGGAATGAGATGATGTTACACAAAGTAAAGTGATGCATTACAATGCAATGTGATACGGCTTAATGTGAAAAGAAGTGAGGTGGGATGATGTGAGATTTTGTAGAAGGATATAAAATATGTTGCTTGCTTATTTATTTATTTGTTTGTCTATTTACAGAAAGTAGATGGAATACCCCACTGACCCTTTTTAGCTACAACATATTTATTTGTTTGTCAATTTGATAACTGGAAAAGTAGATTGGTCCCTGGCACAAAGAAAGTGACTTGCTAGGGGATATAAAAACAAAAGTAAAAAACATGACACCAGGCATAAAAGAAAATACAGGCCTGAAAACAAGCATAACTGAACACAAAACGGACATCAGGTACAGAACAAAAGTCTTAATGCAAGCAGCTAAAACCAACAGAAGAAGCACTTGCAGCAGGTAACCTTTGTAACTTTCACACAAAGAAATTAACTGATCATACTGATTCTCAGTTTTATAACAGAGGCAAAATACCCCCCAAATATTATACAGCTTCACACTAAGACAGCCTCATTGCTATATTCAGTTTAGTATAATACCCTGTGCTTACATGGCAGCCTAGTTAAAAACAGAGTCCAAGTTCAAGCTCAAAAGAAATATGACATAGATATCGGATTACTCGTCTCTAAAGCAGAAGTGTGTGCAACAGTCAGCAAAAAATACTCAACATAATCCTTCATCTGCTGACATCCAACTCACTTCTAATGTATGCAAGTAAGCTATTCCAGCTGGATAGGACACCAAGACATACATATGAAAAGCAAGCAAGTATGTGAAACAAATTAAATAATCAAAATATATCCAGCATAAAAGGTCAAGAAGTGAGAGTAGATGTAAAGAAGACTTAAAATTATAGAACACAGAGAAAGAGAGAAATATAAGAGTGAGAAAGGAAGATGTGCAAAGAGAGAGAGAAGGCGGAGTTTCGATGGTCTATGCAATTTTGTAACATGCACTCAGGTGATATGCTAGGATGTCATCAGATCAAATTACATAACATATTATCAACCTCTTGTATACTGTAGGTCACAGACATCTCAACAGCTAGAGTCTTAAAACTTTCACTTTTAAGTGACTTCATGTTAATATCTTCATTGAGGCCAGGCGGCTTGATAGTATTTAACTGAAGCTGTCAATAATATCCTCCATGTGCTGGGTAATTGTTAATATCCTCACCTCTGTCTGTTGGAGTCTGCACATCCAAAGTTTGAAATAAAATGTTTTTAAATTCTTGGCGAAATGTAGATTTTTTCTACAAGAATTCTCTAAATTATCTTTCCTAATACAATAATTACGCTGGCATAGCCTCTCCTGAAACTTATTAATAGTCTTTCCAAAGTAGAAAGCCTTATATTATAGCAATAACCCACGCCTGGGTGTGGGTAAGGCTGGATTTACACACGGTTGGTGTGGTTTGGTCATGAGGGCGAAGCTCAAGTGGCCAAACAAAGACAACTGTGGGTAAATCCAGCATTACCCATATCCAGAAGTGGGTTATTGCTATTATACAATGACATTATTTAAGAAAAAAAAAACTTACTTTTTCTTAAATAATGGCATTGTATAATGCCTCCTTGCTGCCCTTCCGCAGCTGTCTGGTATTCTGCGGCAGTTCTGATGTACTGCACATGCGTATGCTTACGCAGTACATCAGAGCTGTGGGTGGAAGCAACTGAGAAAGCAAGATCTCTGTTGCTTTTTACAAAGTGTCTCGCTATGTTAAAGGAGTTTAACATAGCGAGACCGTGTCTAAAAAGCAATGGAGATCTTTCATTTTCCGTTTCTGTAAAAGACTTATAGGGTCATAGGTTGATACTAGGCTATCTGCCCTAGGGCATTTATAAGCCTAGCCAGAGTGTGTTTGGCTTTCACCACCCTTTTAGATTAGTTGACTGTGCCTCTGTATAGTAGGCCACAGAAGGTAGCCCTTTTAAGGTTAGTTTACTGTACCTCTGTCAAGCAGGGACACAGAAGAGATCCCAGGGGTAAACTTACGATCTCCCATCCACTCATCAAGATTTCTATTGAAGAGGGTCAGTGAGGGGCTCTGCCTAACATGGATTGGGATTTTGTTCCAGAGTGAGAGGAGCTTCTGGGATATGAATCTGTCCCTCCAGCATGTCCTATTTATTTCTGTGCTGAGGTTCAAGTCCCCGGAGCGTGTAGCTCTAAGGGATTTGTATTTCCTGAGGTGAAGCATGTCCATTAATTTTGGGTTGGACATGGCTTTATACGTCAGACACAGATCACCTCTGAGTAGGCAGTACGCAACTAAGTAGAGCTGGAGTTTCTTTAGCCGAGCTGCATAGGGCATCTGTTTGAGCCCCTTGATCCTTTTGGTGAGGTACTTTTGGGGTCTTTCCAGTTGCTGCAGGTGTCAGGTAAGGTGCATCCCAAATGGGGCATTGTATTCAATTATGGGCCTGATAAGTGATGAGTAAAGGGGCACAATGACCTCTCGATCTAGATGTGAATCCTTTCATGATAAGGTGGGCTATATAGAAGGTCTTTCTAACTACTTTGGCAACGTGATTGTCAAAGGAGAGATTGCTATCTACTTGGGTCCCCAAGTCCCTAATTACTTCTTCCGTACTTAATGGATTACCACCTATGTGGTAATTTGTGGGCACTTTGTTTTTCCCCAAAGGGGATGACTATGCACTTTTTGGCATTTAGCTTTAGGCCATGGCTCTGGCACCAGTTATCCGTCTCTGTGAGACCCTTTTGGAGGATGCTTGTGTCAGTCGGAGAGTCGATTATGGCACCCAGTTTGCAGTCATCTGCGAACTTGGTCAGCCATAGTCCACCCGTGTTAGCCTGTACCTCTGAGAAATATATACCGAACAAGAGAGGCCCCAGGACTAAGCCTTGTGGGATGCCACTTGTAACTGGTTTAGAGTCTGACATGGCACCTGCTATTCTGACCATGTGGGTTCTATCCCTGAGCCAGTTTTCTACCCATCTTGTGACATAGGGGTTGATATTTAAGCTGGTGAGCTTATTTTTGATGCCCGAGTGGGGTATTGTGTCGAAGGCTTTTCCGAGGTCCAGGTAGGCTGTGTGGACTACCTTCCCTTCATCTATGGCTTTGGTAACGGTTTCAAAGAAGTCGACCAGGTTCAATGGAAAAAGTCTGGGCAACCGGACCTTTATAAGTCTGATTTACAACGTGCACACTGACCAATCAGCATGCATGTTTTGGAATATTAATGGGGGGGTTGTTGCATAATGTACAAGTTCCCACTGTTATTCTTATGCAGATTGCACAGTCAGTTTAAAAATTCAATACAGTGGATATAAAAAGTTTACACACCCCTGTTAAAATGCAAGGTTTTTGTGACAGAAAAAATGAGACCACAATAAATAATTTCAAAACTTTTCCCACCTTTAATGTGACCTGTGACTTGTACAATTCAATTGAAAAACAAACAAATCTGTCAGGGGAACTATAAAAAATGTACAATAAGCTGTCCTTTAATCAATTTCTGGGAATATTGTGGACCTCAACAGTTTTCCGTTTCCTTATCAGTTTCTAATACCAGGGTGTACTCTTGTTACGAGATAGCCATTTCTTTTTGCAGCGTTAACCATGTACCTTTGTTAGATCTGTTCTGTCAGTTGAGTCTTTGTATGTATTTAGCCTATCATGCGGTTTCAGCAAGCATCTCTCATCATAACCATCTGTTACTAATGTTTAAAGTCCACAGCATATCTTGGTGTCCCACAAACATACTTTTTGCTAGGCTAATCACACTTGTTTGCTGCATATTTCTTTCTGCATACTTTACAGGCTTTATATCACATACTATTTCTAAAAATATCATGCTGTTACTATGATGGAACACAACTACTTTTATACAATATCTATCAATTCCTACTTATATTTTAAAAATCAAAAATTTGAATTTTTACAACAAAAGCATTTCCTCATTTTATGTGATTTTCATTACCAGTCACATTATTTACAATAGTTTTATCAATATAGATTTTAATGCACATACATGTTATCATAAGCAAAAAAAAAATAATTGCTACAAGTGGCATTAAAGCTGTGATGATGGCTCCCCACCACCCAGGAAACAATCTACTTAGCCAGTCACTTCAGTTACTGTTCCAGATCTTCCTGAATTTTACAGATACTTCAGTCATCCTACCTAAATGTTTTACTTCTCTCTTTTTCCTCACAATTTTTTATTCTAGCTGTGGATAATTTATCAGTTATTCTCATTAATGGTATTACATATAGGTTCATAGGTAGGTACTAGGCTATCTGCTTGGGGGCATTTATAAGCCTAGCCAGAGTGTGTTGGCTTTCACTGCCCCATTGATTAATTAACTGATCCATTGTCAAGCAGAGCCAATGAAGTGATCCCAGGGGGTGTATTTTCTGTTACCCAGCCACTCATCAAGGTTTCTCTTGAAGACTGTTTATGAGGGGCGCTGCCTGATGTAATTTGGAATTTTGTTCCGAAGCATGGGGAGTCTCTGTGACAGGAATCTATCCCTCCAGAATGTTCCATTTATTGTTGTGGTGAGGTTTAGCTCACTAGAGCGCATGACTCGCAGTGACTTGGATTTCTTTAGGTGGAGCATGTCGATCAATTCTGAGTTGGGCACCGCTTTGTAAGTCAGGCAGAGATCACCTCTGAGTAAGCGATATGCCACTGAGTACAGACGGAGTTTTTTCAGTCGGGCTGCATAGGACATATGTTTGAGGCCAGTAATCCTCTTGGTGAGGTACTTTTGTAGTCTTTCCAGCTGTTGGAAGTGTCTTGTGAGGTACATCCCAAGTGGGGCATTCTATGATAGGTCTAATGAGTGACGAGTAGAGGGGCACTATAACCTCTTTATTTCTAGATGCGAACTCTTTAGTAATTAGATGGGCCACATAGAAGGATTTTCTAACTACTTTGGCAATATGATTGTCAAAGGAGAGATTACTATCTACCTGGGTCCCCAGATCTCTTATTACCTCTTCTGTATTAAGGGGGCTGCCACCTAGGTGGTAATTCATGGGTGTTTTGTTTTTCCCAAATGGGATGACTATGCATTTTTTGGCATTTAGCTTGAGGCCATGACTTTGACATCAGGTGTCCGTCTCAGTAAGGCCCTTTCAGAGGATGTCCATGTCAGCCAGAGTCTCAATTATGGCTCCCAGTTGGCAGTCATCGATGAACTTGGTTAGCCATAGTCCTCCTGTGTTTGCCTGTACGTCTGAGAAGTATATGCAGAACAGTAGGGGGCCCAGGACAGAGCCCTGCAGGACACCACTTGTGACTGGTTTAGAGTCGGACCTGGAGCCTGCTATTCTTACCGTAGGAGTTCTGTCTGTAAGCCAGTTGGCAACCCATCTCATGATGTAGGGGTTTATGTTCAGGCTGATGAGTTTTTCTGTAATACCAGAGTGGGGAATGGTGTCAAAAGCCTTGGCAAGGTCAAGGTAGGCTGTATGAACCACCTTTCCCTAGTCTATGGCCTTGGTGACTGTCTCAGAGTCATCCAGGTTTAGTACGCATGATCTGCCCTTAACAAAGCTGAACTGGGTTGAGTCAAGTGTTTGGAGGTTCCCAATGTTTTTGTCAATGAGTTCCATGATGATGCTCTCCATAGCCTTGCAGACAAAGCTAGTCAGGCTTATGGGGCAATAGTTACCAGGGTCAGTTGTGGCCCCTCCTGTATGGAGAGGAATAACCATTGCTGTGCACCATTCTATGGGCATGTAGCCTGTGGAGAGGCTGAGGTTGAACAGCGTGTTTAGGTGGGGGGTTAGTTGGTTCTGTAGTTTGTGCAAGACACAGCCTGGGACACCATCTGGTTCCATTGACGCTGTGTTTTTGGCTTTTGAAAGGACTGTTTTCACCTGTGCATTTGTGATTTTTAGGACACTACACTTTTCCGGTATTGTTGTGTGCCCTTTTGGAGGTGAGAGGGGGGGGGGTGAAGTTTGCACTAAATCTATCTGCCAGGATGTTGGCAATATCAGTAGGTTCAGTATATTTTGTGCAGTTTTGCACTTGTTCAGTGCATATCTGCGAGTTGCCACTTAGATTCTTAACATAGCTAAAGAAGGCTTTGTGGTTATCTTTTGAATCCTTGGTTATTTTTCTTTCGAAGTTAGCCTTGGATGATTTCATGAGGGACCTTAGTTTCTTACTGATACTGATCATGGATGTCTTTCCTTCTTGGTATTTGCTTTTTTTTCTGAACTAGTTTCCTCCTTCTATTGTATAGCCTGTTTATTGCAGGGGTCCACCAAACTGGTTTCCCTCTCTTAGAGGGTCTTGGTTTTGCAAGGGATGGCATGATCCATACATCCTTGTAGGTGATCATAGAGTGCATTTGTAAAGGTTTCTGCATCTTGGGCAGCGTTATCCTTTAGAGTGGGGCTGTGAAACTTACCATCTATGTCTTAAGTAAAACTTACCATCTATGTCTTAAGTAAGGTGAAGTTTGCTTTAGAAAAGTTTTTTACTGTGGTTTCCTTAGTTGGGGGTGGTGGTGGGGTGTGGACATCCTGAGTGATTAGTTTATGGTCTTATCTAACCAGTGACGGGTTGACCTCCAGTGTGGAACACCTGTCACCCATGTTGGTGATGACCAGGTCCAATATGTTTTCACCTCAGTAGGGGAGTTTACCAGCTGATCCAGGGCATTTGAGTTGATGAATTCCAGTAAGCGCTGGGCCTGGGAATTTGAACTCTAGTAGTTTTCCCAGTGAATGGTAGGGTAATTAAAACTGCCCAATATCAGGGTGTTCGGTAGGACCTTCATGTTTTCCAGTGTCTCCAGAAAGGTGGAGTGGTGGTCCTGGGTCATGGAGGGTGATCTGTAGCAGGCCACAATTTGCTTTGCAGATTTGCCCGACGTTAGTTGCACATGGATGATCTCAAAGGTATCATGCTGCGCCACTAACCTGGAGGTGTAGCTATCCTTGATGAATATGGATACACCCCCTCCTTTTGTGTTTCGGTCCGTGTTCTGTGGCCGAAATGTGTGGTATGGGTTGTAGCCCAGTAGTGCTGGGGTGCTCTCTGGAGCCTTGAACCAGGTTTCAGTTACTGCACAGATGTCAACATTCTCCATACTGAGGAGTGCTTCTAGCCTGTGCATTTTGAGATTTAAACTCCTGTCGTTGAGTAGCATAACCCTCAGTTTTTTGTTAATTGTGTCGTTTACATTGGTGGGTTTGACTTTTGAGCCTTGCCTAAAAAAGGCACTATGGGGGCAGCAAGAGCCTTGGCCAGTATTCGAAAGCCTAGGAGTGACAGGTGCAAGCAGTCTCTTGCGAAGCAATGCGGCTTGTCGAGCATGTGGTCTCAGGCTGACAGACACTGGATCCCCTTTGAATGACACCAGAAGCTTAGCCAATCGTTGAAATTGATAATTTTTTCTTTATATTGAGGTATCATTCTTGGTGAGGCAGGATGCTACTCAGGGTCAGGGTCATACCAGCCTGGGCTGCATGACCACAGAGCTCTTCCATGTCTCTTCATGTATTCGACATCAGAAAATATGAATGAAAACAGTACCAAAAGCTTCGGTTCCACCAATAAGCGCTTGATCGACCCAGTAACCACAAGAAAATGTTTCTGTTCACACGATTTATTAATCCACACAACGCCAGTAAAACACACAGATAACACGGACGAGACTGCAAAGGCTGTGACACAGATGTAAAAACAGCACATCAGCCAACTGACACCATATATTAAACGTACACAAAATAAAAAAACTTTACATTCACATTTATGCTTTATATGATTCATATTTATGTTATGCCCTCTGATCGTATCATGTTTTACATCATGTTTTACATCATGTCTTACCATTATATTATATTGTATTAGTCATGTTTAAGTAGAATTTTCATTATAACAGATTGCGCTATTATTTGTAGTATTGTATCTTTAAAGAACAATTAATTTTTGGTGCCAAAGAACTTATTTAAAGAGTGAGTGAATGGGATTTACTAGTTCTGAGGAAGACCAGATATCTGGTTGAAAGCGCTACACTCCGTGATACTTTTGGCGTTTTTTATTTTGTGTACATTTAATATATGGTGTCAGTTGGCTGATGTGCTGTTTTTACATCTGTGTCACAGCCTTTGCAGTCTCGTCCGTGTTATCTGTGTGTTTTACTGGCGTTGTGTGGATTAATAAATCGTGTGAACAGAAACATTTTCTTGTGGTTACTGGGTTGATCAAGCGCTTATTGGTGGAACCGAAGCTTTTTGGTACTGTTTTCATTCATATTTTCTGATGTCGAACACAACTTTGGATACCACCGGCGTGGATGCCAGCAGTTTGCCAGAGAAAGAGATCCTTACACCAGCGGCGAGTACCAGCAAAGTTACGGATGGTGCAGTCAATTTTGACAACCTTCAGGCTGATTTATGCGCATTGAAAGGTGAAGTAAAACAATTGACTGCGCTTGTTTTTAAATTGTTATCTAGCGATACTAAACTTGAGACACAAGGCACTCAGCATACACATACTGAAGCCTGTCATGATTTAGATGTCAAGACACATACACAACCTACAACTAATAAGTTATTGGCGTCTAAGAACAATCCGTTGATTGGGACTAAGAAGGGACAAAAAGCTTTTACAATATTGAATGTATCAGGTGAAGCCAGTGGTTCAACTTCTGATAACGATAGAGAGCATTCTAATGATGGTTCGGACATACCTAATGGTCAAAGATCACGCCACAATAGTACTAAAGGGTTAGATATTACTGCACCTTTATCGAGCAGCAACATCAATATATCAGACTTTACTTTTGATTTTCCCCCATATGACTTAGACTTTGAGGCGAAGAGAATAGGTACCAAACCTAAGAGAATGCCTCCGATTAAAACATATTCTGCAGCTGTTGAACCTATTCATGTACAAAAGACTAAGAGTTATACACAGAGTTTACAACCCTTACAACCATCCGACGTACGGAAAGACAGACTCAATCTATTTAATCAATTTTTAACATTTGACTTTGAAGTAGATAATGTGAATGGTATGGACAAAGTTTTACATACACAAGAAGAAAGTAAAAAAGAGACTAGTAGTTTGAAGTCTGTGATTTTTATGATGGGTAAAAAATTAAAGACCACTAATGGTCTTAAAGTAGATAATATGTATTTACAAAAGTGTATAGATTTTAAAATTGTCCCAAAAGGTTTAAGATTTTTTAAACTACCTATGGGCATTGAATTGACAGACACAGGTAAAAATGAATTTAATAGTTTATTTGATGAATGTGGATTCAAATATATTAGATTATTGATAAATTTTATGATGAAAGATTAAGTAAATTAATTCAAGAAGTTGATGATTTAAACACTATGATTGTGAATGACTTACTATTCAAGGATTGGGAGAAATTGTATAACAAACAATACATAGAAGCAGGTAAATAGGCTTCTACTCTCTGTAAACGTAAAAATGATGAGAGATAAAAACCAGTACCAACAACAATTGGCATACATTTGGCCTAAGAAACGGAATTTCCCTATGAGAGAACGATACAACAAGGGGACTTATTTCAGTCAAGAGACCAATAATGCGGGGGGGGATTACCAAGATTTTGAAGATTATGGTGAATATAGTAGTACACAGGGTTTTCAAAAATACCCGAGAAACAAAAATCCACCATATCAGAAAACATACCAAAAATCATATGTAAGGGGGAACGAATGGGAGAGGCAACCCCATTAGCCGTAACAAAGGAATGTGCAAATTATGATGAAACTATTGTACTAATACCTCCCAATACCTGTAATGGTAGTTTTGACTACGGTTATGGTTTAGATAATAATAGAATTTTAATTGAAGACAATATTTATACTTATCGTAATTTTAAAATATTTAATTATTCAAATTTGCATATTGATAAGGTACATTTTATGTTATTTGAGAGAGGTATGAAATACATCCCCAATCCCAGATTTAATTTAACTGATGTATTAATTGATTTTAAGAAATATATAAGGAAAATCAACTTAGAAGTTTTTTATAAGGATAAGATTATACACAAAGACAATGGAGGGGGTGACAAAATATGTCAATCCCTTTTTATTAAGAGCAAATTTACACCACCTAATCACCCCACTATTGACATATTTGATAAAGTAGTGACTAGGGAAATATACAATGAATATAATCAATTGAAAAATATGAAGGAATATCAAAATTTGACACAGGAAGAGATCACATTATTATATGCTTTAAAGGAGGATAGTTCTATCAGAATAATGAAACCCGACAAAGGGGGAGGTATTGCCATATATGACAATATAAATTACATTCAGAAGATCTATAACATATTGTATTCTACTGGTAATTACGAAACAGTCTCTAGGAATGAGCTATATATAGCATACCAAAGAATAGATTCGTATATAGAAGAATATTTATTGGATGCTAGAATCACTGAAGTAATTTATAAGTTTATTAAAGTTATTCATCCTAAATTAGCCACTATGGTAGGTATCCCCAAGACACATAAAGATACCAAAGATCCCCCATTGAGACCAATAGTTTTGGGAAGTTATTCTAAAACCTTCCAAATAGGGAAATTTATAGATACAGTGCTTAAAAATGTATACACCTTTATACCCCACATGGTCAAAGATTCCTGGTGCTTTTTATCTCAGTACCCAGCGAAGGATCTTAATAGTAGCAGCCCCTATTTTATTGTCACAATTGATATGATCGACCTTTTTTCATGTATTCCTAAGGAGGAAGGACTGGAAGCCTTCACGAATAGCTTGACAAGACATACTGACTTAGAATGGGATACTATTTGTCTGATTGCAGAAATGATGGCACTAGTATTAGATAATAATTTAATTTATTTTGAAGGTGAACTCTTTAGACAGATTAGAGGTGTTGCCATGGGTGCAGCCTGTGCCCCCATTTATGCAAATTTGGTTATGTTAAACTGGGAGGACAATGTGTTATTTAAGAGTAAGTATTATCAATACGTCCGATATTATTCAAGATTTTTGGACGATATATATATTATATGGCAAGGAGGTGAAGATACATTACTTGAATTCATTGAGTTTATCAATAATAGCAGTGACTAGTTGAAATTTACTTACACTTATGACCCTAAGGGTTTGCCATATCTCGACACTTATATAACACACGATAAAGGGAAAGTATATTCTAAAATTCACAGGAAACCTACTTTTTCCAACAATTACCTGGATTATTCCAGTTGCCATCCTCCCAATGTTAAATATAATGTGTTCAAAGGCCAATGTATACGAGCAGCCAGAATGGTATCAGAATTGGATGAATTACATAAAGAATTAACTCAAATCAAAGAATTTTTTAGTCAAAGAGGTTATCCTTTCAATATGATGGAAGATGTGGCGTCATATGTAGTTAGTCAATGGGGCATCAAGTACAAACCTTTACTGGGTTCTGGTGAAATTCAAAATACCCCCATCCTTAATGAAAATGGGGTTAACCCAAGCTTTCAGCGAGCTTGTATAATACCATACAGTATAGGTGCAGATAATATTAAGAAGATTATTAACAAATTTTGGCATTTGATAAGCAGTGAACAGGTGTTGGTTAATGTTTTAGGTACGAAACCTAAATTTGTTTACAGGATGGGATGTAATTTGAAAAAATTACTTGAACAACACAATAGGAAAAAAGGTGTATGTTTGAAAAGTTCCAGGAACACTATTAGTAGAAAGTGTGGATTTTGTAATTACTGTAAATATATGTCCAGTGAAGATAAGATACATTTAAAAAATGGACACAACACAGTATTATAGCTTGCAAACCTGGTAATTGCAACACTAAACAGGTAATATACTTGGCCAAGTGTGATGCTTGTACAGCGTTCTATGTAGGTAGAACTGAACGCTATTTGAAAAAACGTATTTATGATCATATGTATTGCATTAGGACCAAGGATACAACAAATGCTTTATACAGACATATAGAGGCATTGGGAGAACAACATACTTTTAAATTTGTAATTTTAGAGGTGACTTCAAATGATCCCAGGGGAAGTGATATTAAAAGTCTCCTGGCATTTAGAGAAACATGGTGGCAATTATATCTCGATGCCACCAACCCACCTGGTCTAAATGACTGTATTTCAATAAAATCATTTCTTTTTTAAGTATTCAGTACATATTTATTACACATTACACATTTTTTAGAACAACCAATATATTTAATTTAACATAAAACATTTTCATTAATTGATATAAGCGATTACTTATTATCTTATCCATTAATACATTTGACATAGTTGTTCAAACAATCGATCATATTTCATTTTTAAATCTTAGTTTGTATCCTCATATTGTATTTCATAGTTTTGAGGCACTAATGCTACTTTTTAAAGTTTTATTAATTTTTAAAGTGTATATATGTACATAATTAGATGTATAGTAGAACACATATAAATAATACTCTTTTATATAATATTTATAACATATATTTATTGATTATTTATTACATTTATATATATATTATATACATTATACTTTATATTGTAATACATTTATGTTCATGTATTACATTTATGTCTCGCACTTCATATTCATCATTAATTTTCGTTAATAATTATATACGTGACATATTTAAGTCTATAAAACTTTGGAGGCATGAACATGAAGGCAGATTTTATTGACAAGTTTTTATACATATTTATACATACTGATACACGGCAATAGTTGCCACTATTCAGGTTACATTGTTTAGAAAAAATTTTTAGATAATATTCATTGTGATTTAGTCCTATAGTGTCTGTCAATGTTATTATATTTTGTCCATTTGTATATTTATATTTACATATTATTTATTAACGTTAAGTTGAACATGAGCAATTAATATTATGTATGTGAATATACTACGTTAGGGTTGTCGTAGGTGTTTTAGTGATATTCACTTTACATTCACATTTATGCTTTATATGATTCATATTTATGTTATGCCCTCTGATTGTATCATGTTTTACATCATGTCTTACATTATATTATATTGTATTAGTCATATTTAAGTAGAATTTTCATTATAACAGATTGCGCTATTATTTGTAGTATTGCATCTTTAAAGAACAATTAATTTTTGGTGCCAAAGAACTTATTTAAAGAGTGATACTTTTGGCGTTTTTTATTTTGTGTACGTTTAATATATGGTGTCAGTTGGCTGATGTGCTGTTTTTACATCTGTGTCACAGCCTTTGCAGTCTCGTCTGTGTTATCTGTGTGTTTTACTGGCGTTGTGTGGATTAATAAATCGTGTGAACAGAAACATTTTCTTGTGGTTACTGGGTCGATCAAGCGCTTATTGGTGGAACCGAAGCTTTTTGGTACTCTCTTCATGTATTCCAGGGAGGTATGTCTCAGGTCATTCACACCAACATGAACAATGACAGAGTCATATTTGTACTTGTTCTGGAGTGAACTGAGTGCTTGTGTTATGTGGCGGATTCTGGCTCCAGACAGGCAGCTAACAGTAACCTTCTGCTTGCCCAGCCAAGTGAGTGAGACGTCAGTGTGCCTGACTATAGAGTCACCTATTAATAGTGTGTTAAGTATGTTATTTCGCCTTAAGGGCTGTGATTGTGCGGCACACAGCTTTTGTGTGTTGTCTGGTTTGTGATGGGAAGTGCAGGTTGTTTGGGTGTCTGCTTTGGAGGTCTCCGATGCTTTTGCAGGTTTTTATTTAGAGTCGTTGAGTATGATTTTGTGTATTTATGTGCATTTTTTGCCAGTGCTGTTTTAGTAGGACTGTGTGCGGCTGGAGTTGTGATGCAAGTATTAATCTTCTCCTCTTGACTGTCTGTTCCAGTCTTGGGTGGAGACAGCTTAGCTTCCAGTTTGGCTGTATAATTGCATCTCACGCATATGTTAGTGTTTTGTGGTAGGAGCAGAGGGTTGTCTGTGTACATGCGGCAGTTGTAACATTGCCTCAGGATACCCAGATTCACCAGCTGGACTGGAGTGCGCACCTAAAGTTGCCCTTTGGTCATGCCTGAATAGTAGGGTGAGCTGCTTGGTTGGTGAGGGGTGAATAAAGAGCCTTGCCCTGCTGGGCAATCAGTGTCAGGGTATATTAGTGCTTGCTATTAGGAATGAGCAAGTGCTGGGCTGTAAGATGCTTTTTTAGTGCTTAGGTTGAGAGTTAGACTAGTCTCAAGGGAAAAACTGAAGAAGAGACTTAGTGGAGCCGGGAATAATTTAACCATAGCGAACTGGCACTGCCCAGTGTGCAAAACCGTGCAAATGCAGTTTTTATAGTAGGGAAATGAAAGAGAGAGAGAAATTAGCCCAAAATGGCCAATAAACTACTAACTTCTGGGCTGGAACCACTCCTCCAGGGACAGATAGGTTGCTCAAAGCCCCCCTCTCTCACAGGTGAACAGAGAAACTTCCTTCTATCCAAGTAAGGTATAGGCACAATTCAGAAACTAGTATCACAGCCCTGAATTCAGCACTAGCCTGAAAACTTGACTATACTAGCTTAGAAAGGCGGGAAACAAGGAATGTTTTGTTTTTTTTGAAAAGATCAGGCAAAAACAGTAAAAAATACACTTAAAACAGCTTTAAACGACTACAAACGATCAGAAAAGGCTACCGCACTTTAGTGTGTAGCCTACAATAGTTAAACAAATTATTTAAACAAAAAACAACTTTTTAAAAGTGCAGGCAGTCAAATAAGTACAATATCCCACATAACTGGCTCCTGCCATTCATTTATATGCTTTTGTTTCATTTAAAAATTTAGTATTCTTTCCCACATAATGTACCTATTGGATTGTCTTGTTGTTTTACATTAAGATTGTTTGAAAAAAAAAAAACATGTACTTACATCTTTGTCATCATTACCCATATTTCCTATAAATATATTTTTGTACGGCTTGTATCAGACCCTTACTGTTATTTTCTGGATGACAATCCCTCCCAGTCTAGCCACCTATATTGTGTTTTTGCCAGCTGTTTTGCCTCTAATAGTCTGTCTGAACGTATTCATTTTGTCAATCCTGTTCTGTAATTTTTGTTTTCTTTCATGTTCTTATTAAAACTTTCTTTAAACAATGTTATATTACAGTTGTTATTTCCTACCATTTTTGTCTCTGTTTTCTGTATACATATGCTTCCTTTTGGAACTGTCAGTATCCGTAATGTTGGAACTTCTGCATTACCCACTTTCTCACAAAACCTACTCCTTTTAAGAATTTGCAGTGTCTCTTCTAATATAATAGGGACTGCTGTAAGGACTTTCTTATCCCTTGCCATAGGCATACTGTAACTAGCACTTGATTGTGTTATTTATTTTTGCATATGTCATTTGCATTACTGTAAACGTTTTAAAATCAGGCATTCATTTCGAGGTTTTCTCTTTTACTACTGACTGCATTGTCTTCCCTTATACAAAACCTGTTACATATATTATTATATATTAACTGCATCAATTTTTCTTTCCATGGCTTTTTTCTTTGGGATTTTATTATCAAGGGTTTCTTCCCTTCTTGATCTGCAATTCTTGTTCTTCCAAACCAGTAAAGCAGCATCTATAAAACAAATAAATAGATTGTTTATCTGCCTTACTCTGCTTTCCTAATTTTATTTTTTTTTTTTTTTGCACTGATCTCTATGTATCAGCATGTTTTTCTTAGGCTTTTTTTTTTTTACTTTTAGGAACAAATGTCCAATTATTTCCTTTACTTCAAAAGGTCCTTGCCAGTTACTGTCCCACGGATCAGTTTTATTGAATTTTTTTATCATGACTTTGCTTCCAATTTGAATGTTCTCTTTTTCTGGCAATACTGGAACCTTTTTCCATAAATGGAATGCTTGCTCCTTGGCTATGCCTTGGCATATTTCTTGCTGGTCTTCCATTCATTGTTGATGCTTTGCTGCCTCCAACAGTGACCTCTCGCTCTGGATCAAAATGTAGGGGCATCTTCCTGACCGTCATCACCTCGAATAGTGATTTACCCATCAAAATGTTAGGTAAATGTTTTACCCAACCATTTCCTTTTTTAAATGCTCATCTTTTTTAACCTATCCTTTAAAGTCTTGTTCATTCTTTTCACTATTGGTTGTGGATGGTATGCTACATGGAATCTTTGTTCATGCCACATAATTATTTCATCATTTTACAAACTGTGGTCCATTGTCTAATTCTATCACCCTGGGCTTTGAAGATTACCAATGTCATTGTTTATAAGTTCTATGATGATACGTTCCATAGCCTTGCAGACCAGGCTCGTTAGGCTAATGGGGCGGTAGTTTCCAGGGTCTGTGGTGGCTCCCCCTTTGTGGAGTGGGATAACTGTCGCTGTGCGCCAATCAGTGGGCACATAGCCTGAGGTGAGGCCATGACTGAACATGGTACTCAGGTGGGGTGTCAGTTCGTTCTGTAGTTCATGTAGAACACAGCCTGGGATGTCGTCAGGTCGCATGGATACTGTGTTCTTCGCTTTGGAGAGTGTGTTTTTTACCTGTGCAGCTGTGATTACAGGAACTTTGCATTCTTCTAGAGATGGGCCCTTTAGGGGATGACAGGGGTAAAGTTAGCACTGAACCTATCTGCCAGGATGTTGGCAATATCAGCTGGTTCTGTATATTTAGTGCCATTGTGCTGTAACTCAGAGCAGATCTGAGTGTTGCCATTGAGATTCTTGACATAGCTACAGAATGCTTTGTGGTTGTCTTTAGAGTCAGTGGCAATTTTGTTTCATAACTAGCTTTGGAGGATTTTATGCGGGATCTCAGCTTCTTACTGAGGCTGACCAGAGAGTTTCTCCAATCATGGGATTTTACTCTTTTTTTTGCAACAGTTTCTTTCTTCTGTTGTAGAGTTTGTTTATGGCAGGGGACCACCAGATTGGTGTCCTTTTTTTGGAGGATAGCATCTTGGTTCTGTTAGGGATTGTACGATCTATGCACTCGTGTAAGTGCTTATAAAGTGCATTTGTGTAGGATTCAACAGTCATACCTCTATTGTCCGTCAGCATGGGTGTCGTGAAGTTTGCCACTTCTGTCTTAAGAAGCGTGAAGTTGGCTTTGGAGAAATTTTTTACTGTGGTTTCCCTAATGGGGGTGGGGAGGGATGTGGATGTCTAGGGTGATTAGCTTGTGGTCAGATATGACCAACGAGGAATTGACGTCTGGTGTGGAGCACAGGTTGGCCATGTTGGTAATAACCAGGTCTAGGATATTGCTGCCCCTGGTGGGGGTGTGGATAAGTTGATCCATGGTATTGGAATTTATGAATTCCAGAAAACGTTGAGCACAAGAGTTGGTACATGAGTAGTTTTCCCAGTTAATGGTAGGGGAGTTGAAATTGCCCATTATTAGGGTGTTAGGTTGTACCCTAATATTTTCCAGTATATTAAGAAATGAGGAGTGGGAATCCTGGGGCATGGTGGGGGATCTGTAGCAAGCTACAATCTGGATTGCAGTCTTGCCCAGAGTTAGTTGCACTTGGATAATCTCGGATGCATTATGCTGAGCAACTAGCCTGGAAGTGTAGATATCCTTAATGAATATGGACACGCCTCCGCCTTTAGTGTTTCGGTCCAGGTTAGGTGGCCGAAAGGTGTGGTATGAATTATAGCCTGGTAATGCAGGGGTACTCTATGGAGCCTTGAACCAGGTCTCTGTCACCGCACAGATGTCGATGTTCTCCATTTTAAGGAGTGCCTCGAGAGAGTGCATTTTGAGGTTTAGACTTCTAGCATTGAGTAGCAATAGCCTCAGATTCTTCTTGCCTGTACCTGTTAAGGTGGTGAATTTGTCATTTGAACCTTGCCTAAAAAAGGCACTATAGGGGTGGCTAGAGCCTTAGCCAGTATCCGGAATCCCAGGGGCGACAGGTGCAGGCCATCTCTGGCAAAGCATCGTGGCTTGTCGATCATGTCATCCCAGGCAGACAGATACTGGATCCCCTTAGAATGACACCAGAAGCTTAGCCAATTGTTGAAGTCAATCATTTTGTCCTTGTACTGTGGTATCATTCTGGGTGATGGCAGGATGCTACTCAGGGCTAGGGTCATACCTGCCTGGGCTACAAAATCGAACAGCTCCTCCATGTCCCTTTTCATGTAGTTCAAGGAGGTATGTCTCAGGTCATTCACACCATCATGGACAATGACATATATTTGTACTTGTTGTGGAGTGACCTGAGTGCATGCATTATGTGGTGGATCCTGGCACCTGACAGGCAGCTGACAGTAACTTTCTCCTTGTTTAGCCTGGTGAGTGGAACATCAGTGTGCCTGACTATAGCGTCACCTATGACTAGAGTGTTGGGTACGTTGTTATGCCTTATGGGCTGTGGTTGAGTGGCACACTGAGTTTGTGGGCTAGGTGTCATTTGGGTTGTGTTGGGGGGTGGAGGTTGCTTGTGTTTCTGCTTTGGAGGTCCCTGTTGCTTGGGCAGGTTTTTACTGAGAGCCTCCGCGAATGTAGGTGTGTGTTTTGTGTTTCTATGTGCATGTTTTGGTGGTGTAGGTTTTAAGGGACTATGTGCTGAGTGTGGCGTGGTGCAAGTGTTTACATTCTCCTCTTGACTGTCTAGTCCAGTCTTGAGTGAAGAGAGCTTTACTTCCAGTTTGGCTATATAAGTGCATCTCTCACAGGTTGTAGTGTTGGGTGGTAGGAGGAGAGGGTTGTCTTGTGTACATGAGGCAATTACTGCATTGCCCCAAGATGCCCAGATTCATCAGGTAGATAGGAGAAAACACTGGGAGCTGACCCTTAGACATGCCTGGACATACTTTACAGCTTCCAGTTCTGCCCTTTGTGCCGACATATATCTTGGTAATTTGACTAGAATCAGTTTGTCTCCCTTCTACAGATTCACTACTGCAAATCCAGCATATTTCCCGTCCTCCAGAATCAGGCACCATCCACATACACAGTCAGAATGTGGTGGTCACGATCTGCTTTTAATGGTGACTTATCCAGCTTTTCCAATCTGCAAAGCAGTCATGTGGCTTTCCTTTGTATCCAATAAAATTGAATAGGTAATGCTTGTCCCCTGTCTCTGTGTATACATCTCTAATACTGAATGTAGCCAGCCATTTCAAAAAAAAAAAAAAAAAACAGTCTGACTAACCCCATCAGTAATTTCAACTCACTGCTACTTAGCAGACTTTTTATTGTCTGATGCAGAGTTTGTACCAGGATCCCTGAAAACATTGCCAAATATTCTGTCTGCTTTATTTCCTAGTATATAGCCAAAAGCTGCTGAATGCAGGGATGATAGCCTTTTTCCAACAGAGTCATTTCCAGCTACAAAACTTAATCGGTCTCAACCATCTCTCCATTTCCAGAGATATCCCATGAGGCCATGACTGCAACAGCATTACCAAAAGTTCCTCTTTTCCTGATGCTGCTTGTAAAACCACTCTGTTGCCTGTGCTAGCTTATAATTAACATTTTTACTCCCTCTTCTTCAATGCGACTGCACATTAGATTCAATTCATTTCTTTGTTCTGACAGCATTTTATAGAGGGGAGCTGCAGCCACTGCATAGCCCTCTATAAAGTCCCTGTTGTAGTTCATGATTCCCATGAAGTTGTGTAAATCTGGAATTGTCAAAGATTTTGGCAGCTCCAGAATTCCTCACACCCTTTCTTTACAAGGAGTCCTCCCTGTTGGTGTGATAATAGGTCCTAGAAATTTGACTTCTTGTGACAAACTGTATTTTGTCTTTGCTTACTTTAAACACTGCCTCCGGCAGTTCCTTTAGAACCTTTCTTAGCGGTCATATGTGTTGTTCTACCATCTCTGACTGTATCACAATATCATCAATGTAATGTATAGCCCGGTCGTTCTTGCTCACGTCTTGTAAGACTGTCCCCCACTATCTGATGGAAAATGACAGAGCTGTTTGAAAACCTTGTGGTAATCTAGTCATGACATATTGTTGATTTTCAAAGGTAAAGACAAACCATGGCCAATCCCTTTTCTGAAGTGCTACTGTGAAACAATTTGCCATGTCTATCACAGTGAACCACTAACTATCTGGTTTTATTCAAGCTGCTAATTCCAGGACTTCCAGCATCAGGTGCACTGTTGGTTGTGTGTACTGATTTACCCTACAGAGATCTATTACCAATCAGTAACTTCCATCTTTCTTTTTAACTGGTCAACCTGGCAAATGTGTTGGGCTATGTTTATGTCTTACCTGTTCCCATTCTAAAATGCATTTCTTCATATTGGCTGCCGCTTCAGCCAGAATTGGATACTGCTTTTGGAAAGGAGGGAAGAAGTCGCTCAAGCTTCCTACCATGACTGGTACTTCTAATCTTACACAATCTGTTTTGGATTTTACCCATAGGGTCTGAAATTCTTGCTCTATGGTGTCCCACTTATCCTTCTGTTCATCTGTCAGGGGCACCTCCCTGTTTCCTTTACGTTCTATCAAGTTAACTTGTACTGTCATACTCTTACAGTTACTGTCCACTTCACTTATCTTTTGCTTTCCGCAAAATGCAGATGGAAAAATCTATTACTATTCCCAACTTGTTTATAGTATCCATCCCTACTGTGGTGGCCCCACCACTGGGATGCATCAAAAACGTTCCTGTTAAAGGATCCCCGGCCTGATTAAATGTGATTTCTACAGTCCCGCTGCCTACTGTGATACATGTAATACTGTAAAAACCGGCCTGATTAAATTTCTACAGTCCCGCTGCCTACTGTGATATATGTAATACTGTAAAAACCAGCCTGATTAAATGTGATTTCTACAGTCCTGCTGCCTACTGTGATACATGTAATACTGTAAAAACCTGCAACTAAAGTTTTCTTTCTCGGGGCCCATCCTTAATTGTCTGCTTGTAATAGAGACCACTGCTCCTGTGTCTATTAAGATATTTTTGTATGGAATCCCCTCCACCCAAACATCAGTCAAAGGTCATCCATTGTTCCCTCGCTTAAAAGGTGCTAAATTAACTATTTGGGCAGGGGGTATAACCCTATTGTGAATCTTCATCATCCCCTGTGTTTCTGGGGACTTCTTTAATGACACATATATTATGCTCTTGCTCCTGAGAATCATCATCCTCATCTGCTGCATGTGTAGGACGTTGCAATTCCTGAGACACAGTCTGCCTTTTTTTTGTGGTCTGGATGACTCCCTTCTTTATCATACTGTTTGCTTTTTATAATTTCCCCTTGCCTTATTGAAAAATGTTTGACTCTCAGTACTATCATCCTGGGACTTTTGGTTTTGTCTTCCTTTTCTGGTCTCCTTATTTTCTGGTTCCTTAGCATACATTTCCTTCACTATTTGCTTTTTTCCCACATTTTGTGTGGACACTTGCTTGACATGCCCAAGTTTCTTAGAGAAAAAACATGTCACCTTTTTTCATCAAAACCATTTTCATTAGCACCAAGGGAGAAAATGTTGTTTGAAAATGTCTCATGACCCTTCCTCTCATCAGCTTGTGAACACAATGTGTCAGTAGCTTCTTAACACATTACATTTAATGTCACCCATAATCTCTTTACTTGCTTCAAAAATGCATGTATTAACCCTGTCCTTATTTCTGATCTTTTCATTTTCCTGTCATCTATACTGTGAACAGTTTGAAAAGCTAATTAAAAATGTTCTGTGTGTTCCAACATTTTAACAGAAGCTGTAATGTTAAAATATTCTAACAACTTAGTTGTCAAAGTTAGTCCTTGTGAATATGCTAAAAGCACAGCCACTATTCTGTTTAATTTTGAATTAAGATTACAGTCATTTTATTTTACATTTGTTGACCGGGATAGTCCAGCTGGATACATGTCCATTTTCAGCGGAGGCCTGGGGAGAAAAGCTCCAAAGGTTGTTACATATGCAATCATCACAATGTACAGATAGTACAAGAGTCAAAATAACATAGCACAAATAAAACACACTTTACAGATAAATTTATACAGTCTCACAAACTTCTAATCTGGTTTAACAAATAAAAAGACAGCAATAATGAAATTCTTGTAACATTTTGGAATAAATACTAAAAACATTGCTTTAAAGAATCATTTCATGCATTGCCAGCTATATATGACAGCCACTCTTCAAATGATAATGTAAAAAATACCTGTTTTTTTCATTCCACTGAGGTATTGTCTGTAACAGATGAGGTCCTCAAACTTAATGGTGTCTGAAGCTTTAAGTTCCTGTAACTGTTTTTGTAATTCTGCCTATGAAGCTTTACATTCATTAAATTGTTTCTGTAATTCTCCCTATTTTTATTTGTAGTTCTGCCTCTTTAGCTAATTCTGCCAGGACTTTCTGTTTTCCTTCTATCAATTCTTCTCCAATTGTTGTTTAATCTCCCCCACCCGACTGAACCTCAGTGGCGACATGTATTGCCACTTCAACACTCTCCAAAATGGCAATCACATTTTGTGCACGTTTCCCGAGTTCTATGTCATGCTTTAACATTTCCATTTGTTTTTCATTAAGCTTTCTTAAATTGTCTTCCTGCTCTTTGTCTGAAAGTTCCTTATTGTTAGTAATTTCATCATACTGCAGGCAGTAAGTCTTAAATATTTCTGCTATCTCCCCAAACTTTAAACTTTTGTTTTTATCTAAAATTCTCTATAGAAAGTGGAGGCTGGCATTACAAAATTACCTTTTGGTTCACATACTATATCTAACCTGCCTGTGTACATTTTGCTGTTATCTTTTGCAACACAGTTTTATGACATTATACAGAATCAAGGGTATTTATCCCACAGTTTATACATTCAACCACAGTATGGGGGCATTTTACACTTCCTTGATGGCATCCGTGTTATTTCAGAAAGCGTATTTTAGAAATGGCTAACAGGTATTCAGGTTGTAAACTGAAACTGAAAACTGGAAATTCCCTCTCTGTTGAAAATGATTATAAAATGTCTTGGAGAAGATGCAGAGATGAAATCTCAGCTTCACCGAAACTTGGACATAATATATACTGCTGAGCTTGTCTATACTGACTGTATTGATAGGATAATCAAGTATTTGTCGTAGGGGACTGGTATGAACATATAATAAAAGATTCAAATCTAGTCTGGCTTGTCACTGTTAAAAAATAGCAAAGAGACCAAGAGACTGTACAACTGTATTCATACTTAATATAATATTAATACAACCGACCAAACACTACTGTTGAGATATTAACATTTTCTTTATAACATGTATTACTGACAGATACACTGCACTTCCTCAAACAACTCTCGGTTCAGGATCTAATGTCCTCCCAACTAGTTGTGTTCGGTCACTTTTTATGCATGCCAAGTTTAAATGTTCTTGAAACATTCTTGGCATATTTGTGCATTTACTGTGGACCAAAAGCTTGCTTCTGTCCCTTAATTTCTGAGAATACTATGCACCTCACCCATTTTCTGTTTCCTTATCAGTTTCTGAGAAGACCAGGGTGCACTTTTTTGATGAGATAGCCATTTCTCTTTGCACTTTTAGCCATTTCCCTTTGTTAGATCCATTCTGTCAATTGAGTCTTTGTATGTACTTAGCTTATCATGCTCTTTCAGCAGGCCTCCATCATGATAACCATCTGTTACTAATGTTTTAAGCCCACAGTATATCCTGTTATCCTGCATCACATTTTTTGCTAGGCTAATCACACTTGTTTGATGCATATTTCTTTCTGCATACTTTAAAGGCTTTGTTTCACATACCATCTCTAAAAATATCATGCTGTTACTATAAGAGAAGACAACTTTACTTTGATACAATATTTTTCACCAATCATTGAATACAATGCACCTTTCAGCATGTAGTAGGCGAGGGACTTAAAACAGCTTGAGAAACCATAGAAAACCCTCACAAAAGAATACAGGATGTAAGCAACAGTTCATATAGGGAATGTCTCAAAGCCCCCTCCCTGTACTTGGGTATCCTAAAGACTGTTGTGTAGCAATCTATTCCTGTCCTACAAGATAGCCTCTGATCCCACATTGATTGATTTGGTGCACATCACCAAAATAAATAGCATCAGAAATGCCCATTCCAGGGACATAAACAGGACATGGAGTTACCAGTATGTGTCTTGATGAATACCCCTTCTCTGGGACAGGCTTCCAGCCTGTGTGAAGCAAAGGTCAGCCTAACCCTATTCAAATGCAACTTACACCAATGGATGACAAATCAAAAATGTACTCCTGTTGTGGCACCTATGTCCCTAATGGACAGGGGCAGCCTGTAAACACCTGATGTGCAGAAACCTACATCATAACTGTAAAGTTCTTTGGGATATTAACATGTCATCAGTATTTTGGTAAATCTGAGGTAAGCTTGGCTGGGCTTAAAATGGTTCATGGGTCGATGGCTTAGTAATCACCTATGAATGTAAGATTTCAAACAGGATACTGCAAGAGGAGTGCAGGGGAGGCATGATTAGATATAAAGGGATAGAGAAGGATTTAGAGTAAATGACAGAGAGGCCGGAGAGGCTGCCAATGTGGACAGAGGAGTGATTGTGGTTGGTAGGCGGCTAGATGGAAAAAAAACAGCAGGAGTATGGCTTGAATTACAGATGGAGGTTTAGAAAGAGGGGCACTAAACTGATGGAAGGATGGAAAGTGAGCAGCAAAGGCATAATAGCTGTTAAAACTGCAGAATACTAACCCAGATTAAGTGCTGATTTGGATTCACAGTGATGTGGTTAGATGAGCAGACAAGTTGTGGCTTCTTCATAATTTATTAGAATATAGTTACACAATCAGACACATTTGACTTATTGCTCAGTAAAAGTTTTTTTCCCCAATGTTCTTAGTAATATGAATGGTCTAGCATTACTTCAAGTAGAGCAGCACTTAGGTAGGCAGTAAAGTAGACAAATCAGACAAATGCATATTTTGTTAATTCTGTTTGTAAGGAGAGGTACTACCCCATTAGTACTATTGCACCTAGCATGTTTTAAGGAGGAAGAATGGGGGATACAAGACTGTCGGCACCTTACAAACAGAATTTACTTATTTATTTTACAATTGTTTACCGGGAGTGTCTGACTGGGCCAAAAGCCTGTTTTCAGCCTATGTCCAGGGAGAAAAGCTCCATTGCAAAATTTTAAAAGTGCATTTAGAAATATAACACATGACAAGTCACTAATACAAGATCTCTTATGCTAGTAATTGTTATAGGGTATCAAAATAGGTGCAAGTAAATAAGTTAACATATATGTCCACTTGATAGATCATATTGTGTTTTTTAATGCTAGGTAACAGCAGGACCATTCACCTACCTACCAAATCACACAGTAACTGTCAAACTATTCTACTGTTGCAGAAGTTTTATAGGTATGGGGAAACAATATGTGTGTCCAATGTTATCTAATATCACTAAACAAGTTATCTGTAGCATAGCTAGAAAAGTGAAGACAGCTGACCTATAATAGGGTTGGTACAATTTGTAAAGAACTGCTGAATGGAAGGTAGTTGTGAGATGTGTGAAGGAAATGAATGGATAAATAAATGAAACAAAATATGGTTCAGTTTAGACAGGCTATGTAAGAATGTGAGGATATGGGACCCATAAATGCATTTAACTCATAAATGGTTCTAAACACCAAAAAAGGTTTAAAAAAAGAAGTTGAAAACAGGGACAGAAGATACTAGCAATGAGGCCAGAATCGTGAGCGCTACTTCATTTATTTTTCTTTTTTATTTTATACATTTGTTAACAGGATAAGCCCACTGGACACAAGTGTCCCCTTTCTGGTGTGACTCAGAGACATTGTCTAGTCTAGTGACTTGCTCAGAGGCAGGTAAACGGAGATGGAAGACATCAAATTCTGTACCTTCAGCAACAGAAAGCAGCTCATTTACAGCCCCAAGCCTTAATTCTCTGCACCAACTCAAAAAAAGTAAAATGTTTTGGGAATGCCATGAGGACCAGGAAAGTATGGATTGGGATCATGCTAAACAGGAGAGAATAACTAGGATGGATAAAGAAGAATCCTAGAAGTTCTACTGCCTACTTGAATTGGTAAAAGGAGAATGTAGGTGGAGGGTTAAAGACTCTCATGAATTTAGCAGGGTATGGGTGGAAACATTTTAAACACTAATAGACACATTCAAAGAAGAAATCTGGATATAATAAGGAAGATTATTACGAAGGATAGAATGACAGCAGTGGAATGGAAAGAAAAAATGTGATGGAGAACAGTATTACAGACATACTAAACAGAAGTGAGGCAGCAAGAGAAATACAAGAAAGGAAGACATGAAAGATGAGCATGAGGGAGATAAGACTCATATAACCAGTATGCAGGGGAAGCAGGGCAACCAATACTTTGGTTAGGAGCCCAAGTTGTGACAAAAGGGAATTAGGTCTTTTCTACATTGAAATATGCTACACAGTATATGGGGAGAAGGTTATGTAACCGATGGATGTATTTAATAATATTTTTTACTTCTACTAATGAAGATGAATAGGGCTGCAAGTATAAATATAAGTGCATGTAGGAGAAAATTAAAAAATGGAAAAAAATGTGCCGTCTTCCCCTACTAAATACTGGAAAACCTGGAAAATAAACATATAAAGCAACAACCATTAAAACTTCATCATATTGAAGTGTCAAACTTTATGCAAAAAAAAAACACACACACACATTGCATGCACACATAGAAAAGGCAGGATGTAAAGAATCTATATATATTCCTTCTGATTCTATGAAAAGATTTACATAGTGAAAGTTAAATTGCAAAAGCCAGCTCTTTTATACTAACCCTACTGAAAGAAGGAGTGAATAAGGCTACTTAATGCTGTTCAGCTCACAGAAATAGTTTGCCTCTAAATCCCAAACAAGATGTCATCAGGGCGGAGTGTTCCCTCCTCTATGGTATAAATGGGAAGTGTATGACATTCCCAGATAGCTTTTTGGCTGAAAGGGAATGGATATTCTGTTGAGGACTTTTGGCCGAGTTAAATGGAGATAAAGTGTACACCCATAAAACAGTTTCTGTAAAGGGACAACTGATGAAACTATTTTTGTAGATATTATTCACCTTGGTGATTAAGATATTCTTGAAATGTACCTTAGGATCTTTTACAGTAAACTCTCAGTTAACCAGAACACAAGCAACTGGCACTCTCAAGCAACCGGCAAAAAAAATAAATAAATAAATCGGAAAAAAAATACAGTACAATTTTCATGAGCTGCACTTTCTGTTCACCCCACATAAACATACCTTACATTTTCAGAGTTTTAAAAAGGAAGATAGGAATGAATTCCCTCTCTCCCCAACCTGAGATGAAGTCAAACCAAATAGTATAGGGTACAGTATTAGTCAGGCTTATTTTTAATAGCAAATCTCAAGCAACCAGAAACTACAGTTATCCGGCATCTGCCAATCTCCATGGATGCTGGTTAACTGAGAGTTTACTGTAATTAGGATTCTCTATTTTGATAAAGTCTGTGTAAGTTTTACAAGTATTTTATTTGGTTTGAATCTCTAATACTTTTGCTGGTGCTAAATTTCTCATTACAAAATATTATTTTGTGACTCCACCATATAGACTTAGATATATAATATACACATTTTTTTATATTTTATATATATATATATATATATATATATATATATATATATATATATATATATATATATATAAATAAAAGACTCATGTTTTGCTGTTACTGGGAAATGTTTGTTAATACATTCATTTGGAGGTTCCGATTGTCATTTGACCATACATTGTTTTAGTTTAGGTTTATTTGGATTTTGTTGTTGTTGTTTTGTTTTTACCTTTAATCATTTTGTTTTTCTTTTTTTCTTTTAGTGTTCCATAACTTGATCAAATGACCATCAGACTATCATATGGGAAAATTATTTAGCAATTACATATAAGATTACTGAGTTGATGATTACATCTGATCTTTAAACAATTGTACCACTTATTTTTATAGGTTAATAGATAAGTACTAAGCTAGTTGCCCTTGCAGGCCATTTTAAAACTAGCTATTTTTTCTTTTTGTGCTTTAATTAACCTATCTCATTCAGTTATAGATTAGCCTTACCCATCTCATGGTCAGTAATAAGGATCTATATTAGGCCCATTACTCTTCTCCATCTTTACAAATGACCTTCATTCTGTAGTTCCTCAAGCTGACTGTATCCAATACGACTGTATCCAATACGCTGACGACTCCACACACATATGCGCTGCTGCTTCTCAATCAGAACTTAGTCACTAACCCAAATGACCTTTAGTACAGTTGAAAACTGGCTCCTACAAAGACGTCTTATCCTTAACCCCAAAAAAACAAAAATGCTACTATTTACCCCCACCATAGAACCTCCCCACTTAACTTTACTATTACTTCAAATGATGGAACTATAATATCTCCTGAACCAACCACCAAACTACTCGGGGTACTAATAGATAACTTGTCCTTTGAACCTCACATTAATAACACCATAAAAGTAGTAACCAAGAAACTAGGTTTCCTCTATAGAATAAAACCCTTTCTTACACCTCCAGCCAGGGTTACTATTGCTCATACCCACCTCATCTCTACCTTGCTCTATGCCTCCCCTATCTATACCAAAATATGTAGAAGTAATCTGAGTAAACTTACATCCTCCTACAACAATATTGCCAGATTTGCAGCTGGGTCCTCCTATAGAACTCATCACTGTATCAATCTGAATCAGTTAGGATGGTTAGAGCTGCCAAATTTAATACTTTTCAATCAATTAATAGTAGCCCACAAGATCCTGTATTTACCTCAAAATACACCAATACTTAGATCCCTAGTCATCCCCTATAACAACCTCAAGACCTTACGCTCAGCTAATAACCTACTTGTACAAATATCAAAATCCAACAACTTAGCTGGTGACACCTTGTTCTCCAATACAGTAGGTAAAGCATGGAACATCCTCCCAAGCCAGCTAACCTCAATATCCTCTGTCAGCTTATTTAAAAGCAAGCTTAAACCCTACCTCAAATCACACTGGCTATGCCCCTGTGTTAACCCAGACTAAGTACCTAACTATTAACTAGACTCCCACAATTCCTAGCCTCCCATGATCATGATCTTGTGTTGTCTCACTAATTTTTAGAGAGCTTAACCTGCCTTAGGATTTTTTCTCATGTAAATAAGTATATATTGTGGAATGATCAAACACCTTCATATAGTATCACAACCTATGTGTTAAATAACACTAGAAATCCATCCTTGTTTGCTGTTCTTCTATACTCTATTGATCTCTAGTGTTTTTCTTTCTTAGGTTTTTGTGAGACCTTAGTATCTCATCATAAATTACTAGGTGTATCTAATTTTGTAATATGTTATAAAGATTTGTACTACACCATTTCTAATACAAATGTATTAGTCTTATTCATCTATTCTTAGATAATTTTTTCCTTTTTCCTACTGAAATATAAAATATATAATCTTAGGCTTGTACTATAATTGTTAAAACTTCTTATGTACCAAATTATACTGTTATTGTCTTTCTCTTGACCTTTTATGTTGTTGTAATTTGCGGAGCTTTTCTCCCTGGGCCTCCACTGAAAATGGACATATATCCAGCTGGACTAGCCCGGTCAACAAATGTAAAATAAAAAAATAAAATAATTATATATTACCCATAATGAGAATAACTGGGATCATACCATAGATAATATGAGGAAACCCATGCATGGGATAAACACTTACGAGTTGCCTCTGCCTATTAGTAGTACAGGGTGCAGTCATGCGGTAAATTTTCAGTTTCCCATCCATAGATCCAAGTTGTGCTTGAACATGGATAGGGATGAACTTTGTTTTATGCAGATGGGAAGACTGTTCCAGAAAAGCTGCATCATCTGCAAGATATACCCATCCCTCCAAACTATTCTGCTGATGTTGCAGAAGAGGTTTCTATCCATAGACTTGTTGATGTACAATAAATCCATCAGTATTAGGTCGAAGGATGCCTTGTATGCCATACAACAGGTCACCTCTTAGCAGTCTGTAGAATAAGACTATAATGGCAGGGCTTCGAGTTAGTCCATATATGACATGTTGTTTAGGTCTTGTATCCTTTTAGTAAAGTATCTCTGCAGGCATTCCAGTTATTGCATGTGCCTGGACAGATACTTGCCGGGGGGGGGGGGGGGATTATATTCAATAACTGGCTTAATGAGGGCTAAGTAAAGGAGGATAATGACCTTTCTAAATCTAAACATAATCCCTTTGTGTATAAACTGCGCACTATAGAAGGTCTTTCTTAGAACAATGGACACTTGTTTATCAAATGTTAGGTCACTGTCCACATAAATTCCCAAGTCCAAACAGCTAGGCCAATTCTTAGGGGACTATTATTAATGTGGTAGTTCCGTGGGGTGGATGACTTCCCAAAGGATACAATAATGCATTCTGTGACATTTAGTTTCAGTCCATGGTTTTGGCACCAGTTATTTATTTGACAGGATGGCCAATTCATCTTGGGATTCAATGACTGCTCCTAGTTTGCAGTCATCTGCAAACTTAATCAGCCAGAGCCTTTGGGTAATGTCTTTTGCTTCAGAAAAGTAGACGCCAAACAGGAGAGGTTCCAGTACAGAACCCTGAGGGATTTGACTGGTTACTGGACTCTTTCTGGAGTTAACTTCCCTGTTTTGATTTCCTGCATCCTATCTCTGAGCCAATTGGCAATCTAGCAGGTGACATTTTTCCAGTGACACTACATTGTTTAGTGTTAAGCAATTTCATTTTGTAAAGTTATTCAATTCCAATGTAAGCTTTTTCTAGAATTAACTTTTTAAATTTAAACATAATAGTGCTCTGATCTGAGGGAGGCGGCAAATAAAATAAGCACAGACAGGTCACATTGGTTAAACTGGTTATTTAAGATTGTGTGTGGAATTCAGTCATTTGCACAGGTGCACAGCTCGTACCTATGCAAGTTGTAAACATGTGCAAACCCAGTACAATTCAGAATCCAGTCCTACATGTCTGTGGAAAGGCATATGTAAATAAATGCATAATGACACCCAAATGAGGGAAAGTATGCAAATGTTGCACTGATGATTTGCTAATGGAAGCCCTTTTTGCTTGCAGTTCAGAGATGCAGAATACTATATTAGTGTGCATTGTGAAGACAGGTCACAAAAAGGAAAACATCATTGATTCTGCAGACTTTGTAGTCTGTTAGAAAATGTTCGGCTTAGCAGCAAGCTTTGCTATAAAATGCTATAAACAATCATTGCCATGTTAGATCAAACCCCTTCATCTTCCAGTGAACTTCACTAACATTAATAGTATTAGTGGCAATGTATTACCCATTAACAGTATTACTGGCTATGTATTACCCATTACAATGTACAAAGTGGTTTTTGACCGATTTTGTGTGACATTTGGATCTACTGACCTGCTGCATCAGCTGGGGAAGTGATGGGCAGGCCAGACTACTAGCATACATGTTACCTTGGATTGTGCCTGTGCCACTGTCATTCCATTAAAGGCCATCTCTGTGGAAGGGTATCAAACACTCATCATGTGTCAAGTTTTGGCCAGAGAAAGTACCTCTAACAGTAGCACTATGAGCAAATCGCATTCTGCCAAACTTTATTCCTGGCACTAGACACCATGCAATGTGCTCTCTTCCTACTCTGTGTCCATGTTCAGTTTCATCCTCCCTGGCATTTATGACTGGCAGCACTTAATTTCATACCTGAGCACACCTTGTTTGTCTATGACCCTCTTTACTGAACAGGCATTGGCTATAGGTCCTTAGTGCCTCCATGAGGATATTGTTTTTTCTTAGGTGTAAACTTATCATACCTCCCTCTCTTTCTCTCTCTCATTCCCTGTTATTGTGGCATATTGACCCTGGAAATAAAACAGTGCATGTTAGTTTGTATGGGACTGCCTCTAATACTTAGAACACACTCCATACTCTCCATTACATGACTATGCCTGTCAGTATGATGTGCTCGGTTCAGTTTTGTTTAGTGGCTGTCTAGGTTTTATTTTTATTTTTGTGTGTACGCGCACATGTGTGTTTGTATGTACGAGGATGTGTCTGAGCATCTGAGCAGTTTTGTGTCCTATATGCATGTTCTGCTATACAAGGTTGGGACTAAATGGTATGTGTGTGCATATTGTCTAATATGGGGGGCATGCAATGAATGTATGGCTGTATGTGTCATTAAATTCAACACTGAGTAGAAATGTTAATTTATTTTTATTTATTTATTGCATTTGTTTACCGGGAAAGTCCACTGGGCCTAAGAGATCCCATTTTCGTGGAGGCCTAAGGAGAAAAGCTCCAACAAGAACACAGATGCAGAAAAAAAATGAAACTTTAATTGGTACCAGGCTGTGGATTGTAATCCATTACTGAGACTAAGGAGAAATTCCTTAAGATTCCAAAAGCAGAATAAGTTATTTCTTACACTTATTTCATTGAATTGCACTTCTGTAACACTTATAATTGTGCTATACAGTTAATCTACTACATTTCCCACTGTTATAAAGCTTTTTTACTGTTTCACTGGATTTATGTACTATTTTATACTGTTTTAACTGTATTTTTCATTGCTAGATACGGTTTCATTACTCCAATTGCATGTTTGCTGAATTACTTAACTTTAAACTGCTTTTTCATATTGAGAGTTGTATTTTCTGTTTATGAGTGCTCTATCCCTGCTTTTCTGTGCATTTTTGATTTTTTGAGGTTTCTGTGTTCTAGTCAGGTATCATATAACGGATTTGTTTACAGTTAAAAGCATTCTCTAGTGTCTCCTTGCTCCTTTATCTGTTTAAAACTTTCATTTAGTTGCTACAGCTAGTACTTGGTGGCTTTGCAGTTGGCCGCCCATACTGTATATTTGATCTGGGACGCTCCTACTAGTCTAGTGTCATTAATTCATTCTACCTAACAGAGAGAGAACATTTGGAAGGCCAACCCACTTAGATTCTTAACCTTGAATTAAATTATGTTCCAGCTTTCTCCTTTTCCACTTTACTTTATATAAAAAAAAAATAAAATTCTAAGCTTGTTTCCCCTCTTTCTTGTAATGAGTCTAGTCCAGGTACAAATTTGCTGTGTCCAGGACTGTTTGTAAGTTCCTGAGCCCCCAAGCCTTTCTGTGTTGAAGGGAAGCCTTCTAGCTTATCAGTGGGAGTAGTAAGCACTAAGTAGCCTATCTACCACAAGAGGAGTGGTTTCTGGCCCAGATTTGTGGTTTATTGGCCTTTTTGGGCGATTTCTTCCATATCTTTCAACATTCTAGCTTAAAAGCATGTGTTTTCACTTGTTTCCCACCTTTCCTGTAACTAGTCTTAGTCCAGATACAGATTTGCGGTGTCCACGAATGTAAGCTTCTGAGCCCTCCAAGCCTTTCTGTGCTGGCGGGAAACCTTCTAGCTCATCAGTGCAAGTGGTAAGCACTAGGTAGCCTACCTACCACAAGAGGAGTGGTCCCTGGCCCAGAAATTGGTCCCTGGCCCAGAAATTGTAGTTTATTGGCCGTTTGGACAGTTTTTCCATCTCTCTCAACTTCCTGGTTTAAAAGCCCGCATTTGCTCTTGTTTCCTGCCTTTCCTGTAACTAGTCTAGTCCAGATACAGACTTGCTGTATCCAAGACCGTTTTAAAGCTTGTGAGTGGTGCCAAAACCTGCTGTTCAATTTTTCCCCTAGATCTACTAGTTCTCTCCTCTCCTGCACTTATACTAGCTTATTAGTCTAGCACTTTACAAGACTTCTTGTAGCAATTATTGTAGCACACAAGTGCTACCAGCACTAAACGTTCTACAAGGAAACAGATCTAGTAATTATTATCAATGCCCACCCCACCAGCCATGTCTAAAGGTCAATCCCCTGTGCTTTCTCCTATTAACCTAGTAAACTTGGGCATCCTGAGGCAATGTAGCAACTGCCTCATGTACACCAACAACCCTCTCCTCTTAGCTTCCAACACTCAGACTTGCAAGAGACGCAGTTGTATATCCACATTGGAAGCCACACACTCTCCAGCCAAGACTGGAATAGCTGGCCAAAAGGAGGTCAATACTTGCACCACACCACATGGAACATATTGTCCTCTGGAACACACACCAGCACTGCCTTCACATAAAAACACAAACCACACACCCACCTTTATGGAGGCTTTCAATAAAAATCTACCCAAGCAGCAGAGCCCTCCATGGCAGAAACGCACTCCACCACCACAACACAACATTAATCACGAGACACATTACTCTCCTAAACAGTGTGCCACTCAACCAAAGCCCCTAAGGTATAACAGAATGCCCAACACACTAGTCATAGGAGACTTGATAGTGAGGCACACTGATGTCCCACTCACTAGGTTGAATAAGGAGAAAGTAACAGTCGGCTGCCGGTCAGGTGCCAGGATCTGACACATAAGACATGCACTCAGGTCACTCAACAACGGGTACAAATATGACTCTGTCATTGTACATGTGGGTGTGAATGACCCGAGATGTACCTTCCCGGACTACATGGAGAGACGTGGAGGAGCTCTTGGATTATGTAGCCCAGGTGGGTATGACCCTAACCCTGAGCAGCATCCTACCATCACCCAGAATGATACCACAGCTCAAGCAGAAAATTATCGATTTCAACAATTGGCTAAGTTTCTGGTGTCATTCTAAGGGGATCCAGTATCTGTCTGCCTGGGATGACATGATTGACAGACCTTGATGCTTTGCCAGAGATGGCCTGCATCTGTCACCCTGGGGCTTCCGGATACTGGTCAAGGCTCTTGCCACCCCATAGTGCCTTTTTTAGGCGGTGTTCCAAACACCAAATTACCACTGTAACAGCTACAAACAAATGAAATCTGAGGGTCATGTTGCTCAACGCTAGAAGTCTAAATCTCAAAATGCACTTGCTCAAGGCACTCCTTAAAATGGAGAACATCGATATATGTGCTGCAACAGAGACCTGATTCAAGGCAGCAGAAAGCACCCCTGCACTACCAGGCTACAACTCATTCCACACCTTTTGGCCCCTGAACTTAGACCGAAGCTCCAAAGGCAGTGGTGTTTCCATATTCATAAAGGATGCGCACACCTCCAGACTGGTAGCCCAACATAACACATCAAAGATACTTCAGGAACAGCTAACATTGGGTAAGACAGCGATTGAGGTCATAACCTGCTATAGGTCCTCAACCATGTCCGAAGACTTGCGCTCCATGTTCCTAAGCACCCTGGAGAATATTAGGGTCCAACCTAACACTCTCTTACTAGGCGACGTCAACTACCCCTCCATTAACTGGGTAAACTACTCATGTACCAATACATTTGCCCATTTCCTGGAGTTCATTAATTCCGATGCTCTGGACCAGCTTGTTCTTACCCCCACTAGAGGTAGCAACATCCTTGACTTGGTCATTACTAACATGAGCAACCATTGCTCTACACCAATAGTCAGCTCCTCTCTGGTTAGATCCGACCACAAACTAATCACCTTGGAAATCACATCCCTCCCACCCCCCCAGCAAAGGTAACCACCATAAAAAACTTCTCCAAAGCTAACGTTGGGATCCTAAAAACAGGGGTGGCTAACTTCACAGCACCCAAGCAAATGCAGAATAGTTGCATGACTGCAGAATCATACACCAAAGCACAGTATGAACACGTACACAAATGCATGGATCTCGCCATACTCAATAGAATCAAGACACTCTCCTCCAAAAAAAAGGAAGCCAATCTGGTGGTCCCCTGCCATAAACAAACTCTACAACAGAAGCAGGAAACTGATGCAGAATAAGGTGAAGTCCCAAGACTGGAAAAACTCCCTTCCCTGCCTCAACAAAAAGTTGCGATCCCTCATCAAATCCTCTAAAGCTAGGTATGAAAACAGAATTGCAGCAGATAGTAAAGACAACCACAAGGCCTTCAATAGTTATGTAAAGAATCTCCACAGCAATACCCAGATTTACTCTGAGCTACTGCACAATGGTACCTCCTATACTGAGCCAACAGATATTGCCAGTATACTGGCCAACAGATTCAGTGCCAACTTAACCCCCTCCCCCCCCAAAGGACCAATCACAATACCAACAGACTGCCAGGCACCCACTATTACTGCTGCACAGGTTAAAATAGCACTGTCCAAGGCCAAGAAACAGTTTCTATGGGACCTGCCAATATCCCTGGTTGTGTTCTACATGAACTACAGAGTGAACTGGCACCTCACCTGTGTGCCCTGTTCAATCACAGCCTCACCTCAGGCTTTGTCCCTGCCGAAAGGCGCACTGCTACAGTCATCCCTTTCCACAAAGGAGGAGCAACTACAGACCCTGGGAACAATTGCCCCATTAGCCTGACAAGTCTGATATGCAAAGCTATGGAACGCATCATCATGGACCTAATAAACAAGGATATAGGGAATCTCCAAACTCTGGATCCCACACAGTTTGGTTTTGTGAAGGGTAGATCATGCCTGCTCAACTTGGTCTACTTCTTTGAGTCAGTCACCAGAGCTGTGGATGAAGGCAAGGTGGTTCATACAGCCTACCTTCATCTGGCCAAGGCTTTTGATATCATTCCCCACTCAGAAATCATAGAAAAACTCACTAAGCTTGGCATCAACCCCTATATCACTAGGTGGGTTGCAAACTGGCTAACGGATAGAACCCACAGTGTGAAAGTAGCTGACTTCTAGTCAGACTGCAGATTAGTCACAAGTGGAGTCTCAGAGAGTTCGGTCCTGGGTCCTCTCCTGTTTGGTATCCAATTCTCTGAAGTCTAGGCCAACACGAAGGGACACTGGCTGACAAAGTTTGCAGACTATTGCAAGTTGGGAGGTATTATTAACTCCCCAAGTGATGTTGACATCCTACAGAAAGGCCTCACTGTGACCAACAACTGGTGTCAGAACCATGGTCTTAAGTGCCAAAAAATGTGTCGTCATCCCCTTTGGGAAAACCCGGTTCCTATGAATTACCACATTGATGGTAATCCACTGAACACAGAAGATGTTATAAGAGATCTGGGAACACAGGTCGACAGTAACCTCTCTTTTGATCACCACATTGTCACTGTGGTCAGAAAGTCCTTCTTTGTGGCACATCTCATTACTAAGGGTTTTGCATCCAGGAAGAAAGAGGTCATTGTCTCCCACCACTTTTCCCTCATTAGGCCAGTCATTGAGTACAATGTCCTATTTGGCATGTACCTCACTAGACACCTGCAACTACTGGAGAGGCCACAAAAGTACCTCACAAAGAGGATCCTAGGCCTTAAACGGGTCTACTTCGTTTGCCCGAACTTCCAATTGCCCAACACTTCATTTGACCGACAAGTATTATTGGCAAGAAAATGGGATATGCCCCCTTCCCCAGTGTAGTGCGACCCTGGAGTTAGAATATATAGTTGGGGGGTGTGGGGGCACAGCCCCCTACAGTGGGGGGTGTGGGGGGCAAAGCCCCCCCACTTACTTTTGTTTTACTAAGCAATATTAAAGCAAAACTAAACAATATAATGTTGGGAGGGTGGCTTAATGGTAAGGTGTTTACCTTACAAACACATGGTGCAGGGTTTGAGTCTCACAAGGGATAAATGGCTAGGCTTAAAATGGCTCGCAAGGGCAGTTAGCTTAGTACTAAACTATGAACCTATGAAATTAAGTGGGGGGCTTCACCCCCACACCCCCCATTATGGGGGGCTGTGCCCCCCACACCCCCTAACTGCCTAACTGTATATTCTAACTCCAGGGTCGCACTACACTAGGGAAGAGGGCATATCCCATTTTCTTGCCAATAATACTTGTCGGTCAAATGAAGTGTCGGTCATTTGGTCTTGGGCAAATGGAAGTTCGGGTAAATGAAGTAGACCCACCTTAAACACTTGTCCTATATGGACAGACTCAAAAAAACTCCAACTATTCTCGGTCTCATATCGCCTACTTAGAGGCAATCTCTGCTTAACTTACAAAGCCATGTCTGACCCAGCTCTGTTAGAAATGCTACATCTAAATAAATCCCAATCCCTCCACACCACACATCCCAAAGACCTCAACTTCATTACCACAATTAACAGAACATGCTGGAGAGACAGGTTCATAACCCAGAGACTGCCCATGCTATGGAACAGACTTCCCAATACATGTCAAGCAGAGCACCTCACTGACCCTCTTCAAGAGAGATCTTGACGAGTGGATGGGAAACAGAAAATTCACCCTGGGGATAACACCAGTGGCTCTACTCGACAGAGGCACTGGGAACCAAGGTTGGGTGGCACTATGCCAGGGTAATCCTATGGCTAGGCTTGTAAAGGCCCCATGGCCATTAGCCTAGTACACACCTATGAACCTAAGTACAGTGCTACACATAGTGGTTTCAGTAATCTATACAGAATATATACATAAGTCAGGAATTCAGTTGCTTTGTTTACAGTAATATATACAGAATGTATACAAAAAGCAGGAATCTAGTTGGTTTGATTACAGTAACATATACAGAATATATGCATAAAATCAAGAATTTCATTGGTTGCCAGATGTGAAACAAAAGCACAAAATACAGATACTGTACAGACATCCTGTGCATTTCTACTGTCAGCGGAACAGGACAGTGACATATATCTTTATACTGTCGTGAGCATATAATACATATTACTTCTGACAGCATTCTTTCAGATAAATTATGTTTGATGTTTTTTTCTTTAATTTAACCAATTAGTAAATAAGTGTTTCATTTTCTTTTCAAGTATTTTTTGTGTGTGATAAAACTTACCTTTTAATAAAAAAAAAGTAGTATGTTATTTTAAGATTAATTGTGATGCAGTTTGTAGAAATATACACACATTATATATATATATATATATATATATATATATATATATATATAAAGTAAACTTAGGTGCTCAGATGAGTCTGGGGTATGCCCTTCCATATGAACCAACTACTGCATGCAGAATGTTTACGGTTTGCTGCTTTCTGCATTACCTGATTATGCGCTATTCTGGTGATGAAGGGACCCATGCTGTCACTAAAGCTCCCAGTTCTAGTACTATGACTAATGGGACCCCATGTAGCCTGCTTATGATGGGATGCAGCTGCAGAGGCAAAGAAATGGCATCTAGTCCAGAACTATGGACTGTGACATTCAGGTTAGTGTTTCCTTTCTTGTAAAAAAAAACTTGGATCATAATTGATGTATGCGGCAATACATATGGGCTATGCGGTGTGGTGCATTGTCTACTTCTATTGTTCTGACACTCCCTCATCTTTAAATATTTTTTATTATTTCAATAAAGGTGCTCATATTACTGCTTAAAAAAGCCATGCCTGAGGGCCCACTGACATCTGCACATTGATGTTGTACATCATATAAGAGATAATTACATTTTTCACTATTTTGCACGCGGAAATTATACTTGGGTGGTGTAGTTAAATATACAATTACTGAATATCCTGAAGTGGTACATTTAATAAAAAGGGTTATGTCTGTATTTAACACGAGTTCATACCTTGTAACTGAATGCAATGTTTACCCAGTTTTAACTATTACATATTTGATTGATTACTGTTCAATGTGCAGTACCTTAACAGAGGATTATTTCATTTTCTTATAAATAATAAGGGTCCTCAGAGACAAATCATTTTTGCAATGCTGAGGTTGAAGTGGCATCAGTCCTAGCTTGCAGGATTAGTGATTATTTTTTTTTAAAGGAGAGCTTCTCTTACTAGTGTATAGTACTTGTCTTACATTCTCAGCATTTTCAGCTGTAACACCAATAATGGACAGACCATTAATGGTGTAAATCAGTGCAATCAGAATGTTATAACATACACCTTTCTTTATACTTATTTTCTTTAATTGTAAGCAATACCATTATTGAAATGAAATGTATGCATATGCAAAATGTTTTAATACCGGGTTATATTCTGCACTCACATATTCTGCCTTTTTATTATTTAATAACTCACCATCTTTCCAAGTTAAACATTGACATCTCTTTGTAAAAGTCAAATTGTACTGGAAGAGTGTGGCTTGAATCACAGTAGGTCACAATTAAATGTCACATGTAACATTTCCTAAAGAATTAGTAGGTGAAGGTGCATGTGACCAGAGAAGAGGATGTCATGTGAGCTGGATGATGACTTGCTGTGGTGTCATAACCTACTTGATGCAGGTGAACCTAACGTCACTGAACTCACAGTGCTGAGCGAGAGGGACCTTGAAAGAGAGGCTCTGCTATGTATAGATGAATGTTGACATGGTCTCCATGAAATCAGTTGTGCTTGTTCTGCCTACTATTTCTAACAACTTCTTGAGAAGCACTTGTAGTGTGATGTGATATTCCCTCACGTGTCTGGACAGCACCCTGTCCTCTTCCCCCTTCAAATACTGACTCCTATTTGAGTTTGGCAAGTTCTCACTAGTGTATGACTCAATTTGGAGATGGATGTTTGGTGTAACACCACACTACAGAACAATGTGATCATGGCATTATCCTTGAATGAATGGATGCTGTGTGTGGCTGCCACACTAGGGAACACTGTGATCATGGCATTATCCTCGTATGAATGGAGGCAGACATGTGTGTGCTGCCACATTATGGAACAATGACAATATGGCATTATCCTTGCATGAATGGAGGCAGAAATGGATGCTGTGCATGGCTGCCACACTATGGAACAATGTGATCATGGCATTATCCTTGTATGAATGGAGGCAGAAATGGATGCTGTACATGGCTGCTACACTATGGAACAATGTGATCATGGCATTATCCTTGTATGAACGGAGGCAGACATGGATGCTGTGCGTGGCTGCCACACTATGGAACAATGTGATCATGGCATTATCCTTGTATGAATAGAGGCAGGTGTGTGTGTGTGTGTGTGTGTGTGCTGCCACACTATGGAACAATGTGATCATGGCATTATCCTTGTATGAATGGAGGCAGACATGGATGCTGTGTGTGGCTGCCACACTATGGAACAATGAGATCATGGCATTATCCTTGTATGAATGGAGGCAGACGTGTGTGTGCTGCCACACTATGTAACAATGTAATCATGGCATTATTCCTACTCGCTACCATTTCCATGTAGTACAGGAAATCCTCTCATACATCCTGGAGTACTCTGACCATTGCTAGCTTACTCTCTCTGGCAGTGAGCGGAGCCTTAATGTTATGGAACACTTGTGCTGGACAGCAAATTCTTCATGTGTTTCCTGAGGTAGCTGTGACACATGCCTGCCCTGACACCCCTTATAAATGTATCATTGTAGACACTATTGCCACTGAATTTCTGCCATCATCCAGAAGGTGTTTCTCTGGGTTTGGAGACACTGGTGTAGAGGTGAATGGGTTTTCTCCCTGTACAAGCAGTAGTGCAATGTTGCCTGTTCCTGACTCTGTAATCCCATGTCATTTCTTGCTTAGCTACTAACATATTGCAGGGTGCGAGATCCTGCCATTAAACTTGGCAGCAGTGAGCCATTTTCCTCAGGCTGTCGCATAAATATATCTATATTATAATCACCAACAGCAGCCGTTCTGCTGTTGATATACTCTAAATTTATTGGTATAGTAGAACTGTGTTTCTGCTGCTGTCCCTATAAAGAAATAATTAAATACATTGCTACTCGATTGCTGGCATACACTACTGCATACTGTTTAAGGAGGTGTGTAGGACAGTCATACTATGTTCAATGTCATGTGCAGAAGTGGAAGGTTCATCTGTTAATAGTAAATGTCATGTGTTACATGTAATCATTCCATTTCAGCATTCACTTCTCCTTATATGTCATTTTTGTCATACCAACTTTCCTGAGCAGATGTCTGTTGATGTTGCAGATATGGGTCATAGTCAGTGTCCACATCCCCTCTGAAAATGCCATCATCTGTGTCACAGTCATCCCCATGAATGTAGAGGAGATACTCCTTATTAGGTGTTAATGGAATAAGTGTTTCCTAAACCATTTGCCTACTATCTAATTCTCAAGTGATCACTAGTTAATATGGTGGTCTTAAACTTGTATGCAAATTAGGCTTAATTACGCTTATCTGTATGATCTGCAGTTATACCAGAGTGTGTAAATCAGCAAATCCATGTATCCATGCCTTAAGTACTTGAGAACAGGCTGTCTGAGCTACAAAGACCTCAGCAGACATTAGCTGCATGTGAGCAAAGCTAGTAAGTTTGCAATGACACTATGATTAGAAGGGTCTATGTCAATTAAATGAACGCTTGAAATGTCGAACGACATATGGTTGAGACCATATGATCAACATTTCAAGTGTTCACAGATTGACTTTAACAGTGTCATACAGTGCAGAATGGGAGAATTTCCCTTTTCTGCACTGAAGTGCAGTCTCGGAGTTGGTATATTTAAGTAGGGGGGTGTGGGGGGTGCAGGGTGGCTTGCCCCCCTACTCACACAGTTAAGGTATGTTTTTCTTTTTTTATGGTATATTCGAACATCCAAATGTCGACCATATGGTCTCGATCATATGGTATTCAACATTTGGAATGCTCGAATAAATAACGATTAGAAAATGGAATCAGATGCAGTTAAGTCCACATAATCATGAAACATAATCCCTGCCCATCCTGCACAGCGTGACACACATCACCTCATATCACTAAACAGTTAATATAACAATCATTTCATACACAAGAAGATTTATTTATATAGTTAAAATATATATAAATACCATCCCATATCTATTAACAGGTTAGTGAAGACAAGTCCGGTTTTAAAAAAAGTTCACTCAGATTTCTAGACTTTCAGTAGCAAGCACATCAGCTTTTTATTTACATTTCAGGCAATTTTATCCACAGACTCAACTAATTCCATCAGTCCAACAATGCATAAACAACTGTATGATTTTAGTCTTTAGATGTACCTTCTGCATTATTATACTCACCATGCAGAGTTTTCTTATCATTATTGAGAGCAAAAGTCTCTCATAGGAATTTTTTTAGCTTTTTGTGGCACACAACTGCAGTGCATCTTCAGTTTAGTTGTTCCAAGTAACAAAATTTGTTTTAAATTACCTTTGTCAATATTTTACATTGATTTCCAGGTTACACAAAAGTTTAGGGGGGCATGGTTACTTCTGGAATTTTTTGCATACAACTCCATCCAACTGCTAAAACACAGTTTACGTTTTGAAATATTACTCAGTTTGTTTTAATACCATTGAATCAGAATATACTGATCGTCTTTAATACTGATCCTTACACCACCATTCATGAAAATATTACTATAAATCCTCAGTCCAAAAATTCAAAATCCAAACTTGAATTCGCAAAACAAAATAGAAACATGTTATTATTTTACTTTTGGCTACTAAAAGGAAAAGAAATACATAGAAAGAGAGAGGCATTAGCAAGAAATGGACTGCAGAATGATTAGCTCTCTTCACCTGTTGAGATTGCATCCAAATAGTATGCCTGCTGGAAACTTGGGTCAAAGAACCTTCTGTTTTCCTTTCATGTATTCAAAGGACTGCCCCCCTCTCCCCCTCGCTCTGCACCAATTTCATGGCAGCCTGTTTTAAGTCTCTCTAACAGCCTAAATTGCTATGCAGATCATAAAACTAAACAGCTTTTTATTCCAAAAGACACTATCTGTGGTCTTTTTCTTTAACACATATATTGAGATCGACACATCCCATGGCCATAGGGTGTTTTCAGCATTTTTTGGGTCTGGTTTACAGCTGACTCCTGCTTTATGTGTTATACAGTAAATCAAATCACTGTTTGTTGATATTTCATTATTCATTAAAGGACTTAATTTGTACTCCCTGTACCCGAATGTGTTCTATAGACCTTTGAGCAATACTTTTAATCACAGGTGTAATGTATTTTCACCTGTTATCTGACATACTAACAATGCATAGTTCACAGTATATTGCTATCTTGGCTCTCGTTTCGTTTTTGTTTTTTTGTTGTTGTTTTTACCATTTATAAAGTAGTTTCATTTCAGCAACTAAAACTAGTTATAAACTAATTCTGAATATTGTTTATTCATATGCAAAAGAAATGACACAACATATCCATTCATATTCAACCTCTTAGTGCAAGAAATCAGGAACAGATTCTAATTACTGTTCTTATAAACTTAGAAAGTTGGCAGTATAGCAGTTTTTGAGTGAAGTCTGAAACTCAAATGTCATTATTTAGTAACATCAATACCCCAGCAATTTGTCTAAAAAACAAATTTCATGAGGAACAGACCAAAATATGAAGCAAAATTCTGGACATTCTGTGAAAATCCAAACTGGTGAAAGGTATATATCCAGTTCAGGCTGGCTGAATCCAGCTTTCATTTTCATAAATGAAAAACATTTATCAAGTTATTGTGGTTCTTTGTACGCTGCAGATGAATGTTGTTTAGGTAAAGATATAACCGTTTTGACTTCCAAAATAGTAGACATGGCAAAATGCATATTTCTCATTTAATCAAACAGCTCTTCTAAAGCTAAAATAAGAACAATTCTGAGACTGTAACAGCCGTCATTATGCAAAAGAAATAATATGCTTAACATGTCCATTCATATATATTAAGATGGTTTTAAATTGACCCACCTTACTGATAGATGAAGTAGTCAGAGAATCCACAAAGTAACATTTTTGAGAAAACAGGCATTCATACAGCAGTTGATTTGTATTTCATTAATTTTTTTCTAGTATTGCGTGCTACAGAGATCATTATTTTTTGTTGGACTTTGAGATCTGCTGACTTTGCCTCGCAGGCTTCAGGTGATCTTTCTTATCAAAATCATAAAACAATTTGACCTTCCTTGACTGCTTACACATTTGCAAACATTCCAAACACGAGTTAAGAAAATGACTCTCTGCCTGTCCTTAGAAATAGCTGTTCTTTATAATTTCAAAGCCTGAATGTGAACATTTCTGTTCTTGAAAATACATATTTAAAGTTTTGCATGTTGTTTTAACAAGTGTTTATTTATATTTTTATTTTTTATGTGTGTGTGTGTGTCTTTGAATGTGCACATGCCTTATCTAACTCACCCACGCAGGCAAACGAGGAAAAAATGCAACTATTTGTCTGAGGTGCACTCTGCAAACATTAACCGTAACATACTGTAATCCCTTCAACATATACTCCTCCATTATAGTGGAATAACATCCCTACAACAGCATAACATAATCACGTCAATGGATATTACACTGTTATGGTAGATTAAAATCTCAGGATATACTTACAACCTTACAGCTGAAATCCTTCACATAATCACACAAACTTCAAGCATGCAACCTCCTTCCAAGTTGATACATACATAAAATAAAGCAATTCATATATAATCACTTATGCTGCACTCATTGCCTGCACATGTCCAATTAAATCCTGGGCCTTGTCAGATTAGATTTGCAAGCATGAATATCTGTAACATAAATAAATGGTCTCAGAAGGGTATTTGGTTACCGCAGTACAACCCTACAGTTTTATCCCTCATTGAATACTATGTAAAGGAAGACTCAAACATCCCCATATTACTCAAAATTGTACATTATTTTATGTTAATTGTCCTACTATAAGACCAGGTGGTGAAGTAATCATCTTAATTAATAAAGACAGCAAACATTCCCATATTATCATTATTTACATAAAATCTATGACTGAGAAGGACCTCAGCTGAACACTAATCCACATTACTATCCTGAATCACACAAAGTGTATTGCTATAGTTTAAATTTCTCTTGTCTTCTAACCTTATGCTTCTAGAAACCATCTTAGGTAAGATTTTTCTTTTGACCAATGTTGCCTTTGTACTGTGATTGTACATGTCTTTTTATATATTGTAAACTTTGTCACTGTTCATGCTTGGAGCTTTTCTCCCCGGGCCTCTACTGAAAATGGATATATATCCAGTTAGACTAGCCCGGTCAACAATTTTTTTTGTGTCTTTTGGCTTTTCCTGGTTAGGGGTCGCCACAGCAGAACTCCGGTCTGCTAATGATTGGCAGTAGACTTTCACATGCTGACTTGCTGGGCCTAACGCACAACCTTCAACGAAGGAATGCCCATTCACACATGTCGATACACAGAGGACGCTCTGAGACTCGAACGGGCAACGTCTATGAGGCGACAACGTTACCGCAGCACCACCACCGCGGGAGCCCGGTCAACAAATGTAAAATAAATAATAAATAAATAATTTTCTCAATCGCAAATCATAGTAAAGTAATCATAAGGGGTGACAACAACCTGGACTACTTAGGTCCCTTGAAATCCAAACTCAAATTATCCACAAATCTGACACAGTTGTTAGGCTTAATACTCATGCAAACAATTACATGCTTCTGGATATTATTCATACCAGCTTCCCCGATAAATGCCTCATGGTACATGTACTCCTTAATTCCCTGAATGATCACAGTCCAGTTTTAACTACGTGACAACTTAATACTCCAAATCTCCTATCTAAATACATATCTACCAGAATTCAGAAAAGCAGAGGGGATACCTTTTTAGAGGACTTCAGTTGTACTGACTATATACCACTATATACTTCGTGTTGCCCTGCAGAAACTTGTTACATTTTTCTTAATATTGTTGGTCTTGCTCAGTACAAACTTCACCTACTAAAGACTAGAAGCTTTAAGGTACTTCAAGTACCCCGGTTGACTCCACAGATTGGTTCGCTTTTAAAAAGCAGAGACACTGATTGGAAAGAGAGCGGAAGAAAGACCCTGATAGCACTGATAAAACACATGCTCCATAATAATCTGGAAGTAAGCAAGAACCCATGTGAACAATGCTAAACCTGACTATTGTACAAATCTTCAGTGGTCTCACCTAGTTAGTCTTACACTGTTCTGGACTACTACAAAGTCTATATCCAGCCAAAAGATATTTAACATTAATACCGACACAATGGAGTAATTTCCTGAAATTATTCAAGAGATAAAACCCAACATAGCTACTGCTCCACAACCATACCAGTCCATATACCACATTGCTTCCTTTCCCTCACCAGCTGTACCACTACGCAACTACCTTTAGTACATTTACTGCTACTTAACTTCTACACAAGTCACCATCTCCTACTTAAACTAGGTCAGTGTTTATTAGCATCTGTTCTGACCTGCATCTTTTATCTACCTTTAACTACTAAATCCATCTCTAAACTATTTAAACTGTATAGTATAATTCATCATCCCAAAACTGCATCCTCTAAAAATGCTGAGGGCTACCATCCAATACCCAGTCTGGATTTGATCTTTAGACTTCTCAAAAAATGCATACAAACAGATCTTCCAAATATATACAATATATGACATTCTCACTGATAGGCAACATTGGCTTAGACCCAAATATCATAAATTAAAGCCATTTTCTCACATACTAATACCATTTACTGTAACCCAAACAGGAAAGTTTACAGAGGGAATGCTTACTGAAATGTGTGCAGTGTAACATTCGATTAGGTGAACACAGAAAATGCCTTTTGCTGATAAAGTATGCTCCTTGTTTAAGAACCACTTACTGAGCAGAACCTTTACTATATGCTCGAATGTTTCCAGCCTAAACTCCTTGCACACTAGTATACATTTTCCCCCAATGATTGGTTGCCTAATTTTCTCTTTAATCAATTATCTTCCTTGAGAGCTATTCAACTTAGGTGTTATCTTTTATGCATATGACATACTTATCACCAGAGCCTCCTCACCACAAAAATAGTTTAAGCTACTCTGGAACTGGGTGAATAAGAATAAATTAATAACAGAAAACCAGGATGTGTCCGTACAACATTCAAAAGACCAGACCAACGAAACAAAACTGAATAATTTATGTTATGTTGCTTAGTTTATATGATATATAGCAATATATGTGAAATATGTTTATGTTAGTGTGATTTTTTTATATAAATGTAAATTTGCCTATGTCACAAGTAATAAATCAATAAAGGTGTTACAATCTGAAAAGTGGCACACATGTCAACAATCTCCAACCATGCAGTCCAACACACCAAAATAACTTGGAAATTTAGAACAAAAACAATAAAAGCAAAAGCACTTAACCTTTAATATGCAAATGATAAAACCACAGTTAAGTGTTTTAGTCCCTATCACAAACGGGACTTCTTCACAACCATATGTAAATCTTAAAACACTATTTAAATATCTTTTTCATTCTATCACATGCAAGGACATGTATCGAGTCCTCCTCAGAGTTGTTTCCCACTCTATTTTGTTCCCCAAAACTTTTTTGGCCATTTTTAGCTCCACTTAATCAGTTTTTGTATCACTTTTCATGTATGTATAGATATATTGTACACACATGCAAATATATATTTTGTTTCTTCACTATTAGTATTTATCAAGCTATCTATTTATTGGGGAAATTTAATAATCAGCTTCAGTGTTTGTGCACCTGCGGGGTTAGGAAAAAAATTCCAATGACCCTCTATAATTTGGTAAGATATAAAAAACAAAATTTAGATACTGGTCATTTAGTATTTTGCCTACTAACCTTATGTTAGCCTATTTTTATCTTTTTTTTTTTGTTCTTTTACAATACCTACACTTTGTTTTTCACTATTCCTTTTTTTCTCCATCTCTTTCTTTTTTTGATAAGTTGTTTGGTCGAACATCTTTTCTAATTCCACTGTGGTTCAGTTGATTCCTCCTGTTCTTCTATACTTACACATTCCTCTTTAAAAACAGTATTGATATCGTGACTACATCTACAAGTATGGAGCTGTCACCTGCAATAAGCTCCCTGCTCCTTTATCACCATTCCTCCATCATTTTGAACATGTTCTTCATCTTATCACCATTCCTCCATCATTTTGAACATGTTCTTCATCTTATCACCATTCCTCCATCATTTTGAACATGTTCTTCATCTTATCACCATTCCTCCATCATTTTGAACATGTTCTTCATCTTATCACCATTCCTCCATCATTTTGAACATGTTCTTCATCTTATCACCATTCCTCCATCATTTTGAACATGTTCTTCATCTTATCACCATTCCTCCATCATTTTGAACATGTTCTTCATCTTATCACCATTCCTCCATCATTTTGAACATGTTCTTCATCTTATCACCATTCCTCCATCATTTTGAACATGTTCTTCATCTTATCACCATTCCTCCATCATTTTGAACATGTTCTTCATCTTATCACCATTCCTCCATCATTTTGAACATGTTCTTCATCTTATCACCATTCCTCCATCATTTTGAACATGTTCTTATCACCATTCCTCCATCATTTTGAACATGTTCTTCATTTTACTCCTTCCTTCAATACCATGCATTTCTGTTTTGTTCCCTTTTGATTTTATTTCTTTCCAAAATTATTTACCAATATCTTTATCTCTTCATAGCCTTGTTCAGTAACCTATTATGCTTACTTGTGATAGTTTGCTTCTTCTTGCCGGTTGTTTTCAGATTTTCTCATCTCCCAAAGCACTAGCATGACTGTTTGCTAATGGAGTGCCCTTAAGCTTCTACGGTTTCATTCAGTTTATCTGCATCTTGATGAAACAATGTTAATCCTGTAATGTAAGGAAGTACTTCCCAAAATTCCCAAAGTGTATCTGTGTGGGCAAGCATCAAACATTCATTACCTTTCATGAGTGCCTTTCCAAATTCTGAATTTGTATCCATGCGGGCAATCAGAGAGCCATTACATTTCATGAATACCCTATCAAAGAGCCATTACATTTCATGAATACCCTATCAAAGAGCCATTACATTTCATGAATACCCTATCAAAGAGCTATTACATTTCATGAATACCCTATCAAAGAACTATTACATTTCATGAATACCCTATCAAAGAACTATTACATTTCATGAATACCCTATCAAAGAGCTATTACATTTCATGAATATCCTATCAAAGAGCTATTACATTTCATGAATACCCTATCAAAGAGCTATTACATTTCATGAATACCCTATCAAAGAGCTATTGCATTTCATGAATACCCTATCAAAGAACTATTACATTTCATGAATACCCTATCAAAGAACTATTACATTTCATGAATACCCTATCAAAGAACTATTACATTTCATGAATACCCTATCAAAGAACTATTACATTTCATGAATACCCTATCAAAGAACTATTACATTTCATGAATACCCTATCAAAGAACTATTACATTTCATGAATACCCTATCTCTAAGTCTTCTTACAGGTAGTGTACAGCCCTTAATTTTCTTTGCATACCTCTTTTATGCTGAATGTGTACAGCTTTTTTGTACTAATTTCCTGGTGTGTTTTTCTCTCCTAATGCTATGTGATATGTCCTGAAGCTTCAACTATATTTCTATATCCTTTATTACTTTATAAAATGGAACATCTACTATTGTCCATAGTATTTTCATAAGAATGGGAATTTAACATTCGCAGCTCTTTAAGCATTTGTAATCCACCCACCCTTTGCTCAATACCACTTTATCTTTAGGTTATGGATATATTTATTTGATTGTTTACTAGTTTGGTGGGCTAACCTGAATGGTCATTTTCAGGTATGACTCAATATATAAAACAAAAAAAAATTCATAGATGCAATAAAATAAAACTTGGTTACAAATGTCTGGGTCTTTTTATCTCAACAGAGCATCAGTTTTCTCCATTTTGGCATAGAGGCAGAGAAAAGTACAGTTGTGTACACTTACCATAAATGTAGATGTTTGAGTGTATTCACTGTTGCAGTCATCACACTTGGGTTATCTGCCTGCAGGTAGCCCTCAGTTGGTCCGAATACCAGAGACTTAGTATTTCTGCGTCAGTTGCTGTCGCTCCAGGTCTGACGTCAGGGGTATAAAAACAGGCAGCCGACGCAATTACATCAGTTTTTCTTACCCCAAATGTCAGGACCCCCCCCCACCCAATAGGGAGCTAAGCTGTGGTGGAAAAATCATCACCAGTAAAAAGTAAATACCAATACCAATACCCCTGCAAGGGGTGAGTAGTATACACAGAGAGAAGGGGGACAGTAGGGGGCTGGAGGGAGGAAAACCAGGACTGCAACAATGAATACACTCGAATATCTATATTCATGGTAAGTCTACACAAATGTACTATGTTCTTCTTGTTTTACTGTTGCAGTCATCACACTTGGGTTGATTCCCAAAGCTGTAAAAAGGGTGGAGGCAGTCAAGACATGTTTGGGCTGGCTAGAATACCATGCAGGACTGCAGTTGCAAAACCCGTGCTGGATTTGGAAAATATAGGCAGGTGGTAATGCTTGGTAAATGTGTGTACAGAACTCCAGGTAGCAGCCTCCAGAATGTCCCTGGTAGGGACTCCCCTGAAGAATGCTGTAGAGGTAGAAGTTGCACTAGTGGAATGTGTTCTGACCCTCTGAGGGGTTGGTTTCCCATGGTGTTTGTTGCGGAAATGGATACAGTGTGCTATCCATTTGGAAATTGTCCATTTTGAAATGGCCTTGCCCTCTGCCCCTGGTGCAAAACTGAGTAATAACTGGTCATATTCCCTGAAGGGCTTAGTCCTATCCAGGTAGAATCTGAGCTGTCTGTGCACATCCAAGGAGTGCAGGATCCTTTCCCCTTTATTTTGAGGATTAGGAAAGAAGGTTGGCAAATGGATAGATTGGTTGAGAGCCACACTGGACACCACTTTGGGCATAAAGGAAGGATTAGTCCTGAGGGTGACCCTGTCAGCATGAAAAATAATGAAGGGTTCCACTTCCATAAGTGCTTGTAGCTTAGACACTCTTCTCGGTGAAGTGATGGCCAGGTGCAATGCTGTTTTCCAAGAGAGGAATTTTAAGTCTGCTGACAATGCAGACTCAAAAGGGGGGCAGTGTGAGCTTTTCCAGTACAAAGTTAAGGTCCCAAGCAGGGGTGGGTGTTCTCCTTGGTGGCCTTAAGTTGTTTGCCCCTCTCAGGAACGGTTTGATGAGAGGGTGAGAGAATAGGGGTGGCTCAGAGTTGTAATGAGCCGAGATGGCAGAGGTATGAATCTTAATGGAGGAGAAGGAAAGGCCTCTATGGAGTAGATCCGCTAAGTAATCCAGGATTAGAGGTAGGGAGGGAGGGCAGAGTTGTGTCCTCTCCTTTGGACTGAATCCAGGAGCAATACCTTTTTCACTTATCAGCACAGGATTTCCTTGTACTGGGTCTTCTGGCTTCAAGAATGATGTCCACTACCTGCTTGCTTAGGCTGGTCACTGAGGGAGAGTTCAAGGAATAAGCCAGGCTGCAAGATTTAGGGTTTGCAGTTGTGGATGCAAGATCTGTTCCCCCCCCCCTGCTGAGTGAGCAGGGCCGGGCTCTGGGGTAGGTGCCAGGGTGGTACCGGTGACAGGCTGCGCAGGAGTGGGTACCACTGCTGGTGTGGCCAGTCCAGGGCAATCAGAATTGTCCTTGGTTTGTCCAGTCTTATCTTGACCAATATTCTTGAGAGAAGGGGCAGAGTGGGAAATGCATAGATTGAGAGGTTTGCCCACTGAAAGGATAGGGCATCCATTTTCCAGGCTCTGCTGTGAGGTGTCCTGATGCAGAATTTGCTGAGCTGGTGATTGCAGGGGGGGGGCAAAGAGATCCAACTCTGGGGTCCCCCATTTCTGAATCAGAAGGCTGAAGGTGCTGGGCTCCAATTGCCACTCGTGTGGTTCTAGGAGATTTCTGCTTAAGTCGTCCGCCAATGAGTTTTGTTTGCCTGGCAAAAATTGAGCTTACAGATGGACCTACATGTCCAAGGCCATGTTCCACAAGATCATGGCTAGCCTGCAGAGTGGGTAAGAGTGGGTTCCCCCCTGCTTGTTGATGTACCACATAACTGTGGTGTTGTCTGTTTTTATTAGCAGGGGTCCTGGTGAGAGCAGGGATCTGAAAGCTGTTAGTGTGTGCTGAACAGCTAGCATCTATTTTTGGTTGATGTGCAGATGAATTTGACTTGGGCTCCAGTGTCCCTGAATGCCCTTGTCGTCCAGGTGTGCACCCCAGGCATAGTCTGCTGAGTCTGTGGTTAGGGTCTGGGCAGCATGGGGTTGAGTAAAGGGCAGTCACTTGTTGTGGTTGCATGCTGCTGCCCACCAAAGAAACTCTGTCCTTAGGGTATGATAGGAATGACAGTTTCCAGGTGCTGAGAATGTTGGCACCAAAAACGTTTTAAGTACCACTGAAGTTTACTCATATGCAGTCTGGCATATGAATTAGTAGGATACATGAGGCCATGAACCCTAGGGCCTGCAGGATTTTCCTTGCAGATAGCTGGGTTCTGGTGGCCGTTTGAGTGAAGTAGTCTGTCAGATAGGCTTGTTTTTCTGGAGTAAGGAATGTCATCTGGGATGCTGCATCCAAGCTTGCTCCCAGGAATACACTCTTGACTGGGGACTAGTTTCTTTTCATTGATGATGTACCCCAGGGAGGTTAGAAGGTTTTTTACAAATGTCAGGTGCTTCAACAGCATCTCCTGACTGTCTGCCTGAATCAGGCAGTTGTCCAAGTATGGGTAACTTTGAATTTTCCTCTGTCTGCAGTAGGCAATGGCTGGAGCCAGACATTTTGTGAATACTCTGGGAGCAGTGGATAAGCCAAAGGTAAGTGCAGAGAACTGATAATGCATAGATCCTGCCCTGAAGTGTAGATATTCCCTGCAAGAGTCCCTGATAGGGATGTGCAGATAGGCTTTTTTTTAAGTCTAGGGTGACTAACCAGGCATCTTTGGCCAGCATAGGAAGAAGCTGCTGCAGGGTGAGCATTGTGAATTTTGATACCACCAGGAAGGCATTTAAAATGGAATGATCTAAAATTGGGCACAAAGTGCCCTCTTTTCTGGGTACCAGGAAAAGCCTAGAATAGAACTCTTGACCCATCTGTTCTGCAGGAACAGGTTGAATTGCCCTTATAGAGAGCAGGGATTTAACTTGATTTTGCGCCTCTGCCCACTGGTTTGGAGGAAGGTCCGAGAACCCTTTTCAGGTTGGTAGTTAGTCAAAGTAAAATTTGTACCCCTGGGATTCAATGTGGAGGACCCATTGGCCTTTAGTGATGGAAGTCCAGGTTTTTGCATGATGGGCAAGTTTTCCTCCTAGGAGCACAACCAGTTGGACAGAGGTGGGGATTGGAGTTGAGAAGTCATTTTGAATTCTTTCTGTAAGGGGGTGGCTTAGCACTCCCTGTTTTTGAAGTGGAGGTACTCCATCGCTTAGAACTCTGCATACCCTGAGACTGTAGTCTGGGGGGGTCTGTTACCCCCTGGGTCTAGTTTGAGATGGCCTTGAGGGGGCTGCAAAGGACCATTGTTTCGTGGGGCAATGCCTACTGAATCGAGGAGGCTGTACTTGCAAGAAGTCTTCTGTCTGCATAGATTTCTTCTATCTTTTTAAGAACATCTTCTGCTTTGGTACTAAACAGATTGTTCTTGTTCTACTACTACTAGTCTAGTAATTTTGATTTGACATGGTCTGGCAAGGTCTGCTCCTTAAGCCAAGCATGCCTTGTCCTTGTTCTACTACTACTAGTCTAGCAATTTTGATTTGACATGGTCTGGCAAGGTCTGCTTCTTAAGCCAAGCATGCCTTCTCAGTACAGAACTAGTGACTGCTGCCCTGCAAGACGCTTCTAGGGTATCAAAGCCACATTGCAAAGTATTCTTGCTGACTTGGCTTGCAGAATGCATAAGCTCGCTCTTGTAATTCTTTATTTTCTGCACAATCTGTAAAGGTAGATATTTTTTGCTTAATCAGTTCCATAATATGTTGTTGGTACTACTTCAGCATGTGAAACTGGCAATTGAAAGCCCTAATGGCAAGAGTTGCAGAAGTGTATACTTTCTTACCCAATCTGTATAAAGCTCTGCAATCCCTGTTCAAAGGGGTGGGATTCTTAGCTGTAGTTGCTTGGATACCCTTAGGCCCCTGGGAGATGACTTGTGGGTCAGCAGTAGGGGTTTTGAAAAGGAATTTGTGAGAGTCAGGAACTCTGTAGTACCTGTCTGGTTTCCTAGGAGCAGGGGGTAAGGTATCAGGAGTTAAACTGGATTCCACAAAGACATCATCCACAACATCCTGTGGCTATTGCTAAAGGCCTATGTTATGGCAAATCTAAAAATTCTCTGAGTCTCTTTTTGGACTGAGGATAGTCTTGGCATTCCCAGTGCAAATGCTTTCTTAAAGTATGTAAGGTTTCACCAAAAGAAAAATCCTCTGGAGGAGAAGCAGAGGAAATGGATTTGTCTGCATCTGAATCCTCATAAGCAGATAAAGGCATGTCTTCATAATCAGATACCTCAGTGTCTGACTCTTGTTCTGTTAAAGCTGATGGGGACAGGTCTCTTTCTCTTAGCAGGGGAAGGCCGACTTCCCCTAATCAGCATAATAAGGTCTTCTGCCATTTTAAGCATTTGATGTTGTGGCAAGGAAGCAGGTGCATGAGTTTGGGTCGTCGGGTTTTTCGGCATAGCGCATACTCTTGGCCTTAGAAACTCGGTAGTCTTAGATTGAAGATGCGAAAGAAGTCATCGGTCTGTGTCGAATATCAGTAGTGTGAAGAACTTCCTCAGAAGCTGGTGCCTGCTCAGCAGCTCCGGACCCATCAAAGGTAGAGACATCCGCAGGTTCCATAGTCGAAGAGTCTTGCGGCATACCAGACTCTGAACTGGTCTCAGTAGAGTCTTGAAAATCCATTGAAGCGGGAATCAGGGGCTGCAAAAGTTCCTCACCGAGTATCGGCGAACTGGTGACTAGCTTAACGGAAATGTCATCAGCAGTTTTGGACCTGTGCGGTCTGTCTCTGTCTTTATCCTTACGGTTTTTTTGGAAGATCGGTAGTCAAATGGCTTACCAAAGCCATTTTGGAATACGGAGATCGAGAACGAAAGTATTTGGCGACAATAAAGGCCCAACGATGAATATTTCATGCGTTGAACAAGGCACAAAACAGTCAAGCAAAGTACGTTGTGGTCTGGGCCTAAACAGGCCAACACAGGAAGAATGGAAATCTCAGTGTGGTATTTGCTTTCCACAGGCAAGACAATTGTTAACTTTTTCTGACATCGGTTAGAGCAAGAAAAAGGGATCCCCAATGGGGTACTTAGCTTTAGAAGACTTCAGGATAATTCAATTCGGAAACGAAAACTCAGGTAGCGGCCAACCGGCACTCGTGCGAACTGCTTCTGCTTTGGACTCCTCAGCAAGAAAGACTGATGTAATGGCATCGGCTGCCTGTTTTTATACCCCTGACGACCTGACATCAGACCTGGAGTGACAGCAACCGACGCAGAAATACTAAGTCTTTGGTATTTGGCCAACTAAGGGGTACCTGCAGGCAGATAACTCAAGTGTGATGACTGCAACAGTAAAACACAATGAACATTGGACCATCATAATACATCCATCCAGGTCTTAGACTAAGCCCCACTACCCCATGGCAGTTGAATAAATAATACTCCAATAATGTAAGGCCCACTGACACATGCACATTTTTGTGTATGGATCTAGAACATTGACTATAGTTCATATGCTACTTGGTGGGTGTTTGGCTTTCAGTGTTATCCCTGACTGCTCTACTTTCCCACCATCTAGGATGGGTAAGATGGAATTGGCTGCTCAATCCCACCTGCCCCAGCTGGATCCTCTGCTGCCAAGTTAATAATTAATCCCTGAGCATCAGCTTCTTAGTCAAGACGTAATATGTCTGAACTGTACAGTCAGTTGTAAACCTCTGTAATTAGGAAAAGACCATGACATAGTATGCACAAGGATGCTTAAATAGGTAAGACTGTGATACAAAACAGAGAAAGACAGAGGCACACGTAACAGAGAACAGTTTCACAATTCAGTGTAATGTTGCTCACAGCAAAATAAGACACACTTACAATGTATTAGCTTCAAACTGCTATAGCCATTTCACAAGGTTTTCCACAGACTCCGTTCTAGTCAGCAAGGATTGTTCATAATGCTATCCGTTTATTTATTAACATTTGATTACTGGGAAAGTCCGAATGGGTAGCAGCCCATTTTCAGCAGAGGCCCAGGAAGAAAAGCTCCAAAGTGTTGCAAAACATTTTAACAATAATTTTACAGCCTTTAAAAATAATACAAAAACAGCTACAGTTTAAATAATTATACCAAATTAGACATAATATGAAAACATTGGTTAAGAATAGATACAAGTTATATGACACTGATTTAACTTTAGTCAGTTTATAGAGAAATTAAAGGTAAGTCAGTATAAAATACAAACAGGAATTGCAATAGAAAGTGATAGAAAAGCAAGCTTATGGTATATTTAGAGAGAAAGCCAGAGGAGAGAAATTGATAAGCGTAAGGATAAGAATAGGTATTTTCTCACATTTAGGTATATACTTTATCCAGAGGTTAAGCAAGAATAGAGACAGCTTTTGGCCAAGAAGTCTTTCAGTATGGTTTTAAAGCTGCCCACAGAATGCTAGCAAGCTACACAACTATGGGAATATAATAGGTGGATGAAAGATTGATAACAAAATACTGAACCACTTGTCACAAAATAAGATCAAACAGCAGGATAGCTTGTGCAGACTTCACAATTATCAAATAAATAGATCATGGGGCTAGAGAGACAAGGGGGAGACATCACTTGTATTATTACATTTATCATAAAATCTCCCATTTCATGAGACCATACAATATACCTAGTGGTTTCCTATACAGAACTAAAGAAACCCTGACTAAACCCCTGTCAGTCATATTATATAAAATCCTGGCAGGGGGACATGCTCCTGAACTGTGATGACAGCCTGTAGTGGTACCAGTTCACCAAGGGATCACAGAAGAAACAATCAAAATCCTTGATCTATGTAAAAGCTTGGAGACCATTACAATGCAACTTATCCAAAGTGACATAATGGATCTAGGACTTTTAGATATGGACAAACAGAGGTTTGTTATGGGTAGATCTTGCTTCTGAATACTGCATCATTCTTTGAGGTGATAACAGTACATGACAAAGGATTGATAGTACATATGGCTTCTCTTGACTTTGCCAAAGCTTTTGATACCATTTCTTACAAACTAATCAACAGTTTAAAAGCATTAAATGTCATCCAGCATGTAATTCCATAGGTAATTAATTCAGTTAAGTAAACACTGGTTCAGAAGCAAGATGCAACAAGTCTGGATGGGGAAGGTTTACCTGTCTGACCCAACTGGGGTTACAAGCAGTGCCCCATGAGGTTTTCTATTGGAGCTACTTCCTTTTGGCCTATTCTCAGCTATGAAAGTGGGAAGTTAGCAACGGATACCCAAATACATGGATGACTGCATGCTGGATAATATAATCAGTTCAATAACTTGAAAGATCATAGGATTAAAAGAAACTATTCAGAAACATTTCATGAACTGCCATAACAGGTGACCTCTGTGTGGTCTATAAGGAACTGTTTGAACCATTTCTGTTTGGAAGTCAATACTCAATATGCAGTGTTTGGTAAGCTAACACTGGACTGGAAAACTTAGCACCAATATAAATTATCCACAACAGAAAAGAAAGTGATAGAATCATTACAAAGTGCAATCCAAGATTACGTAATTAACTTCCGCTTACAATCCAAAGTCATCAGGCATTAATTTCCATCAAAAAATAATCTTGATGCATATAATGGAATCCGAAAATATCAACAGCTGTCAAGTTTTAGGAAATGTAGTTGCTTTTAAGGTTGTCAACACAACCTATGAACCTATGATTTTATAGAAGTGAGTGGAATACCCAAAATTCACTGAAAAATTAATTTCATAGGTAAGGTCCACGGATAGTGGAAGCATTTTCCCAGTTGTCAATGCATATAAAGTGAATTCTTAGGGTCTCAGAAATGGATAAGGGTGAACACCTAGGAAGTATTCATCAGTGGTGGACAAAATTTAGGTGGTAAGATTTAAATAGTACAGTATATCAAAGAACTTCTGGCCTCATTAAGCTGTCTGGCCAGTATCTAGTTTGATTGTAGAGCATTAGCTCTCTTTTCAATGAGACAAATGCAAAAATTAGATTTTGTAATCATCTCTCAACTTCTTTCCTCAAGAATTCTGGACAAAACCAAGTATACCTGCGGCGGTGCAGAAGCCCCAAAACAATTGATTTGTTTGAAATATTACTCTGATTCACTTAAAAAGTTACTAGAGTGACACGTATTTCACCAAAATGCGTTTTCTGAACAATAAGTATGAAAATAATGTCTGTGACTGTTGACTGACTAACGCTCAGTGATTACTGATGATTAAAAATGTTAAAAGGGAAGGGTAAATCAAAACTATCAGGCAAAATCAGGGACATTTCACAAGTATCCAAGCTGGGATACCAGTGACCCCGGTTTGATTACCGTTAAGTTTGACAGAGCTAGCTGATCTGGCTGCTGGGGAGGGGTAAGAACAGTTAAAACCAACAGTTCTTTTTTGAGAGAGAGAGAGCTTTTTTTACACTGTTTTCAGGTTCTGGCTCAAACCCACAGAGACCAAGAGGGCTACCTTAAAGCAGGGAAATAAAGGAGACACAGACAAGACAGATATACATCCCAAGACATGTATATAAAAACATGAGACATTTCCTGTGGTCAAATCACTGAATTTAAGGGGTGCCAGGAGGAGGCAAGCAGGCATTATTGAAAAAGCCCAGACTCTTACCTTGGGTTATATCACCCATCCTGCACGCCTTAGCCATAATGAATAAAGGGCAGGGAAACATGAACATCCATGGTTTGTAATAAAAAGGGAGAACAAAAACAGTAGCTACTACTGAGATGCCAGAGATAGGTTATGTACTGGCAAAGTTTTAAGGGAAATAAGTTTCTTATTATATCCCATAAGGCAGTTAAATAAGGTGGTAAAACATTGTCTGCCAGCATGGTTTGATTACTGGTTGCTGTAAGTTGGCTGCACATTTCATCCTAATTCCAATAGCACACCCCCTTTATGTACATGATGAAGCCCCTTTATGTACATCATGATGGTATTTACAGCTGTTTAAACTTTCTATTCTTGCAGTAGTTTACCAGACTCAAACCTGTGATACTATGCCATATATGATATTAGGATAAAATGGTGAAAAGGGATGTCTGCACTTTGCTGTAATCGTTTCGCCCTGGAAAACAAAACATAATGCTCACTGAGGCATGGTGCATCTCTCTATATATATATCTGGCATATATATATATATATATATATATATATATATATATATATATATAAATAATAAATCTATATATATATAAATAATAAATATATATATATATATATATATATATATAA
>NC_056751.1:535380535-535440535 GCF_019279795.1 Protopterus annectens | reverse complement strand
CAAACTCCACGCAGAAGGCGCTCCAGCCGAGAATCGAATGGGAGAACCTCTTGCTGTGAGGAGACAGTACTAACCGTTTCACCACCACGGTTTAGCAATAACATATTTAAGTATGATTGTAAATTCTTTTATAAGACCCATTGCTCCTACTCCTACTATTGGAACTGTCTGGGTATCCTTCTTCCACACTGCCCTCATTTCAGCCAGTAAATCCTGGTATTTTATGACTTTATGTCCGTCTGTACATACACTACAGTCACTGGCTGTAGCAATTTCAATGATCAAAGCTATTTTGTCTTCTTTTCATCGACTACTATATCTGTTTTTTTGCATTTATTTTTTGAACTGTTGATAATGGGTGATCCCATGTGATATAAATTTCATCATTTTCCATAATGCTTTGTGGATTATGTTTCCAATACTTCTCAGCTACTTCAATATTATAATGTTTGCACAATCCCCAATGCAACAGTCTTGCTACATTATTATGCCTTTCAGTATACAGACCTTCTTCCTTTACTGTATCACACCCAACAAGATGTGCAAATGTTTCCAATTCTGTTTTACAAAACCTGCATTTCTCTGTATCTGATGTTGTCCTTCTTATTCTGCTTCATGTATGGGTCTTAGATCTGAACCTCAGATCTGGCTCTGCCACCTTCCACAGACTTGAATTTCCAGGCTCAAACTTCTCCCCTACCCATAATCCCCCACGTCTCACCCAACCTCCTCAGATCTAATTTGTCACTGGTGTGCCCAGACACAAATTTTCAAGGCTCAGTTAAGGATTGTCTTTTTTATTACTTCTGATAACTTTTGATAGTAGTTTTCTGCTTAGAGTTTAATAGTGATTCTTTTCTCCTCCTCTCCTGTGTAGTTTTCGCTATGCATTAAGTTTTTCCCTTGTTATCTTCCATTTTCCTCTTCTAAGCTTTGGCCCGTCTTTCTTCTTTCAAAGAAATAAAGTTTTTTTTTATAGTTGTGGTTAACCTAGTCTTTATAGTTCTTGTAGATAGTGATTTTTTGTGCTGTTAAGGTCTTTCAGGTATGGAGAAGCCTACCAGCTTTAAGAGATGCTCCAACTGCAAATGTAAGATTCCACACTCAGATGCCCACAACTGTTGTCTTTATTGCCTAGGGCCCGGAACTTACTCCCATTTCTTTTTGGTGCCAATGAAAACAAAGGACCTGTGGTCCATTCTGGACCTAAGTAATCTCAATTTGTTCATGAAGAAAACCAAGTTCCAGATGGTGACAGTACAGCCCATACTCTCATTGCCGAGGAAGGTCGATTGGATGTGTTTGGTGGATTTCAAGGATGCATACTATTACACAAAAATAGACAGGCACTCCATAAGTCAGCTGTGCTTCCATCTGGTAGCCAATCACTTCCAATTTCGAGCTCTGCCCTTTGGTCTCTCTACAGCCCCCCTGGATGTTTACCAAGTGCATATCTAAGGTTGCAGCTCATCTATGACTGCAAGGGTTTCAGGTATTCCCGTATTTGGAAGATTGTCTCCCGACTGCCCCCACTCATTTGTCAGGCCAGGGATTATCTTTACCAGTTGTGTCATTTTCTAGGCATCACTATAAATGTAGACAAGTCACAACCAATAACTGTTCAGAACCTAAGGTTCATGGGGGTACATCTGAACACTTCTACTCAAATAGCTGCCTTGCCCCAATATTGCAGTGACACTTTGAAGTTTCAAGCTATTGTGCTTTCTCCCATCTCCTACAGCCAGGTTGATTCAAAGAGGTCTGGGATCTATGGCAGCTGCTATGCTTTTGGTTCTGCTGGAAAGGTATTATATGCACATTCTCCAATGGACACTGTCTGTTCAATGCTCCATTCTATGTCATCCCATATCTGCTCCTATCAGGTTGGCATACATTTTCAGATCCCATCTAAGGTGGTGGATTCAAGCAGATATGACAGTTGGCAGATCGTTCATCCTTCCCTTACCCTCAGCCATTGTGACCACAGATGCTTCCCATCTGGGGGGGGCATTTCCAGAGGAAGATGGTCCAAGGCACATAGACTCAGACACCAGTCTGCATATAAATGTCTTGGAGATTAGGGCAGTTCTTCTGTCATTACAAGCCTTTCTGGTTGTCCTCCCTCCAGGTATTATTGTTATTCACACTGACAATATGTCAGTTGTTTGGTACATCAACAAGCAAAGAGAAACTCGTTCATACCCTAATTTCAGAGAGACCATGAGGGTCTGGGAATTGGTGTTCTCTTCAAACTGCTTTCTTCTTGCAGCACATGTACCAGGGAAATCCAACGTGTTAGCAGACTGGTTCAGCAAGTCTATTCTGATGCCTCATGAGTGGTCCCTTAATCAATCAGTAGCAAACAAGATATTCAAACGTTGGGGTCTTCCCTGCTGCGACCTCTTTGTGCCCCCCTACAACAACAAATGCAGCAGTTACTTTGCTCCAATTCTTCCTCCAGGGGGCTTCCCGAGGGATGCTGTGGTCCATGATTAGCCTCTGGGACTCCTGTATGCCTATCCTCCTCTTCTTTTGATCCCAAGATTTCTTCAGAAAGCCACATGGTTAACAAGCTCAGTAATCATCATTGCCCCCTTCTGGCCTCATCCGGTCTGGTTCCCTTTCCTCTGGTCTCATCTCAAACATCATCCATGGATGCTATAACCCAGACTGGACCTCCTTTCTCACCTGACATTAGGACTCCACTTCAATCTCCCCACTTTCAAGTTAACCACATGGTTTGTCCAGTTACTATGACTGTTAGAGGGTCCAGGTTTTCCTCTCCGGTCAAAGCTATACTTTTGGCCTCTCAGAAACAATTTACTAAGAAGGTATACAAGAGTAAGTGGAAGAGGTTCTCCATTTGAGCAATCAATCACATTGATCCCGTTTCAGCTCAGATTCCCTCTATTGAATCATTTTTGGAATCATTATATAAGCAAGGTTCCAGTTTTGCTATCATTAAACTTCTGTTAGTGGCCATTTCCAATTTTCATTTAGTACTGCACTTCAAGATCTACTTCTTCAGCTAGGTTACGTAAAGCCTTCATGAAAGGGGTTTTTCTTTTGAGGCCTCCTATTAAAGATCCTACTCCTCCATGTGATCTCACTCTGGTTCTTCAAGCCTTAACCCACAGTCCTTTTGAGCTGGCTAAGGATTGTGACTTGAAGTTTTTGTCTTGGAAATCTGCTTTTCTTGTTGCCATTATGTCAGCTAAAAAGGTATCAGAGTTGCAAGCACTCTCCTCCAAACATTCTTACATCATTTTTCACAAGGATAGGGTGGTCTCTCTGTACTAACCCTTCTTTCATGCTGAAGGTGGCTACATCTTTCAATATCAACCAGTGTATTGAATTACCAGTATTCTTTCCTAATTATTCTAACAAAGGAGAATAAATTCTGCATTCCTTGGATGTCCACAGGCAGCTTCAGCTCTTCCTCCATAGGACAAAGAAGTTCAAGAAAGTCGGAACAGTTATTTGTTTCCTTTTCCCCTAATTGTAAGGGTCAAGCTGTTTCCAAAGTGACACTAGCAAAGTGGATCACTAATTGTATTGCCTTTGTTTATGAAAAGAATAGTTGGCAGTTGCCAGGTCCTCCAAAAGCTCACTCGACAAGATCCATCTGCTGATTTTTCTTCTAGGATCCCCATTGATGACATTTGTGCTGCATCCACTTAATTTACCTCACATACCTTCATGTCCCACTATAAACCGGATGTTGTGTCCAAGAGCGGGGTGTCCTTTGCTTCTTGTGTGCTCTGGCACTGCCTCCCTTGAGGCCGCATAAGAAATTATGTAGCTAGGTACTCTGAACCATACATGAAGCAGAATGAGAAGGACAGCCTCAGATTTATTAGTTATGTACTTACCATAACTTGGTATCTGTTGTCCTCTTCTCATTCTGCTTCACCTTCCCACCCAACCATCCCCCTCCAAACAGCATATGCTTCTCGATTATCTAGATAGCCTTTGTTGGAACCCTGGTTCCAGGTGGAGCTCCTGGTTATCTTTCTTGAGTTATGGGGGCAGCAAACTCTGAGGAGGTTGGATGAGACATGGGGGATTGTGGGTAGGGGAGGAGTTTGAACCTGGAAGTTCAAGTCTGTGGGAGGTGGCCGAGCTGGATCCGAGATCCATATGTGACGGAGAATGAGAAGAGGACAATACATATACCAAGTTATGGTAAGTACATAACTAATAATTTTCCCACAGGTTTAATGGACTTTGTAAACCAACATGTGCTTCCACTATCCTGAACAACCAATATTCTCCCTTTCATCTTTTGGTTTAAATTCACCTTTCCTTAACCATTTCTGCATTTGGTCCTGATCGACATGAGGTTGTTCCAAGAGTTTTCTGTACTTGCAACTATATTTACATATTTTCCACATTTCTTGCCTTCTCATCTCTTCACCTTATATTCCTTCATTTTTTGGCATATTCAGTTGCTGCCTGATTTTTATCTACTTCTGTTTTTTCTTTCCATTCCTGCTTTTGCTAAACTAAGCAGGAAAGTCATCTTAGACTTGATCTCCTCATGTTTTAAAATTTTTTCTATGTTTGGATCTTGTGAGGTCAGCAAATATTTATGCTGTCTATGACTGCAGATCTATACACTTAATCAGTTTCAAGAAGACCTATACCTACTTCAGAATGGGGAATGTATAATCTTGGAATACACTAATTTTTATAAAGCACTTGATAAGCATGAAGCATTTTTCTTGTTTTCCTGTCCAATTGAGCCAATACCTTTTGGGGCCAGTCAGTCATTCCAAAACTGTAAGTTAGAACTGGAAGAGCAGATTGGTTTATAGCCTGGACTTTGTTCCTAGATGTCAGAGCTGTTTTTGTTATTAATTTTAATCTTCTAAAATATACCTTACTAAGTTTTATTCACATTTGTTCATGTTTTCTTGTAGTGTGTTCATCGGTTTCCATATATTTATACTCACTCCTGCTCAAGTTCCTTTATATCACATTCTTGTCCCAGACCGATAACTTCTTGGTGCTGCAGCTTTCCTGCTTTAAATGTTGCTTTTGCACATTTACCAAGACCAAGTGATATTCTTGCATCATCTGAGAAAGTTCTGACCACTTGCAGTTGTGCTTTCAGTTCATCTGATGAAATATACAGTTTTAATCATCCACAAAAAAGAAGAGGAGACATCTTTACACTTTATTTTCTGTGAGCCAAATTGTAGCCATGACCTAATCTATTAAGTAGCCAGCTTAAAGGGTTAAGGGTAAGACAAGAGCAGTGGTGACAGGGAGTCACACTTGACTAACCCCCTTTGAATTTTTATGTCTGGGATAATAATTTGTCCTTTATAATGGCTTAGCTGTAAAGTGGTTTGCTATTGTTTCATGGTCAGTGTAATATAATCTATCAATGTAGGGTGTAGTAGGGTGTATCTTTTATCTATGAATGTGGGATGCTGTCAAATGTGTTTTTGTTGTAGTCTATCCATACCATACTTAGATTCTTCCCCTTATTACAATTCTCCATTATGACTTTATTTAACAACAAATGACATTTTATTCTACACGACTTTCTTTTGTTACTGTTTTGTTCTTTTGCCATGATTGAGTGTTCTTCTAAATAACTACAAACTCTGTTGGCGTCAATTCCAGTGTATAGTTTATACATCACTAGAAGGCAACTTACTGGTCTGTACCTTTTAGGATATTTTGCAGGTTCATTCTTAAGGAGTATTGTTTTTTCTGTTGTTAACCAGCTTGGTGTCTGTCTGTGTTGCATATGTAATAAATATTTCTCCAAAACTTGTCCATTTTTTTTTTTTTTTTTTTTTTTTGTGGGGTTTCTATTCCTTTTGCCTTGTTTCCCAGTTCTGTATAAAACATTTTTTGGGTCATCAATAAATTGCTTATTTTGAACTTTTCCTTCATATTTATCTGCATATCTTCTAAGTTTTACTACCTGTGCTGATATCTTTAGTTTATTATTTACAATTGTGTAGGATAGATCCTGGTCTGTTCTGCTACTGCACATTGTTTTTATCACATCTATCTTTCTGATAGTTTCTGTTGATCTGTTCCCTCTTCTGTACTCTTCTAAAAGCAAGACTTCTTGGCTTAATTGCTATATGCTTTTCTTTGTTTCATACTACCATGATGGCATTTTATTTCTTCCTTTCCTTTCTCTTACTGCCCTGTATTTCTGTGTCAAGACCTTATCTGTTATTAATTTTGCTGCACAGTAAGCATTGAAGTCCGAATGGAGAGATGAAATGTCAGCAAGCAAAAGAGAGTAGTAGTGCTGAAAGTGAATTCATCCTCAAGTCTTGGTGAGTACCTTCACAAGGTGGACCCTGTTTTCACAAAATCTCACCAAGGCGATACTGATATATAGACTGTATTTATATAGCATACATCATGGACAGAAGTAGGTCAAAAAATAAAAAAGGTACTGGGTGCACAAGACCCAGGATAAAAAAAAGTGCCCGATCCTGGTAGGCTCACTGGTGCCAGGACTGGAAAAGATGACAGTGTAGAATCCTCAAAATACGGAAACATTCCTACAATGGGGCCAGGCCAGGTGAGGGGAAGTATGACCCCCCTGTTGTAGAAGGAAGTAGCAGTCCACAAAAATCACAAAAACTGATAGCACAAAGAGCCATAAAGACAATAAAGTGGACTATTGAGGATAAGAAAGAAATTATGTATGGTTATTATTATGCTAAAAGCCCAGAATTTCCAGACACAAGATATACAAAATGATTAAGAAAGAAATTAGAGGAAAGAAAAATGCTTCTGCAAGAAAAACTGTAAGAAGCTTCAAATGAAAATTTGTGTTCATTAATATTAATACAACAGGTTTGTGAAAAACAGTATATAGATAAAGAAACCTTGATCTGTTTGGAAAAAGAAGCATCTGAGGAAGTGCGAAAATATAAACAAAACCAAGAGATAATTGAAAAGTATAAAAAAGAAATATGGAAATGAGAAAGAAAGAGCTTTAATATGATGCAATATTTATGCAAAGGAGAAAGTCAAATTAATCAATGTAAAGAAGGCAGCCACAAAGATATTTGAAGACAAATACAGGCAAAGGCATCCAGATATGGAAAATTTCACAATAAAAAAAATATCACAAAGATAGAACGTAGAAAAGAAGATCAGTAGAGAAGTTAAAAAAAATAGAAGTTGAAGTTATGGAGTGCCTGCAAAGTGAGGGATTTGATGTAGAAGGTCTAACACAGATTACATCACAGCAGGATGGAGTGAGTTCCCAAAGCAGGGAGAAACAGGAATATCAGGAAACATCTGAAGAAAAAATATGGACATGGGAAAGAAAAAAAGAGATTTAATAAGGTGTAATATTTATGCAAAGGAGAAAGCAAAATTAACCAATACAAAAAGAGCAGCACCAAATATATTTAAAGAGGAATCTAGACATGGAAAACTTTACAATACAAAAAATAAGAAGACAGAGGAAAAGGAGATCGGTAATGGAGAAGTTAAAGAAATAGAAACTGAGGTTAAGGAGTACTGCAAACGGAAGGATTTAGTGTGGAAAATCTAATTCAGAAAGCACCACAAAAGGATAGAGTAATGGGTATCCAAATTAAGGGGAAGCCAGTGGAACAGGAAGCAATTGGTTGGGTGCCATATGAAGATAATTTGTAGCCTTCCACAGTATAAATGTTCACTTGAAGCTGGACAGCAAGGGAAGGAACAGGAAACTATGGAAACTCTGATGCAGTCACTGTTGAGGAGTGATAGATCAGTGAGTTCCCATTTGATAGAGCAACAGACGGCACAGGATGAAACTGATGAGGTTGTGTCACAAAAAGATGCTACAGGACCTTCTATAGAATGCCCGCAGGAATTGGAAAACCAGGGACGTGCCCTCAGTTTGGAAGAAAATGAGCTAAGAGAAGAACTGCTTGATTTAATAGACATGGACAGCTATATCAAGATCAATGAAAGAAATAGACTGCAGAAGGTTAATAAAACCCAGAAAGTCAGAAGTCTGATAAAACAATTTAACACAATAATTAGGACTGTCCATAAAGATCCATATGATATAACAGAAATAAACAGGATACGGTATTGTGCAGCTAAATTAATAACTGAAAAAGTTCTACCACAAGAACACAGGGTAGTGAGGGAAAGGAAGGGGAGAAATTGAATACCATCATGGAAGTATCGAATAGAGAAAATTATTAAGCAATTAAGACAAGAATTAGAAGACTTTAGAAGAGAGAATAGATCAAAAGATAGATGGGATAAAAGCAATGCACAATATTAGAACAGATCAGGATCTATCATGTACTATCGCAAATAAACTAAAATTTTCAGCACAGGTGGAAAAACGTAGATGATATGAAGATAAATATAAAGGAAAAGTGCAAAATAAGCAATTTATTGATGAGCCAAAAAGGTTTTATAGAGAACTGGAAAATAAGTTAAAAGGAATCGAAAGAAATAGATACAGTTTGGAGAAGCATTTATGAAAATCCTGTGGAACATAACAAAGATGCTAAATGGATAGAAGTAAAAGAAAGAATGAGAAGTTTAAAGGTACAGGATATGAAATGGGATGAAGTAACAGCTAGAGTGATTGAAACAAAGTTAAGATAAGCCTCTAATTGGAAACCCAAGGCCCAAATGCAGTACCTAACTTCTGGTTAAAAGTATTAACATCTTTACACAAAGATTTAGCCATGAGTAAGAACTATTTATATGCGCACCCAGAACAGAGACCAACCTGGCTAACAATAGGCAAAACAATGCTCCTACTACGCAAGACTGAACCTACAAGCTACCCTCAAAATTATAGGCCAATAACTTGCCTTCTGATGATGTATAAAGTATATATGGGAATTGATGCTGACAAAGTTTATAGTCATTTAGAAGAAAACTCAATTATGGCAGTAAAACAAAAGAGCAATATAAGAAAATCATATGGAACAAAGGATCATATGTTGTAAATTAAGTCATAGTGGAGAACTGTAAAAAGGGGAAGAATCCAAGTATGGCATGGATTAACTACAAAAAAGCATTTGATATTATCCCTCATTCATGTATAAAGGAGTGCTTAAAAATGTATAAGATACATCCTACACTGATTGACTATGTTACAGTGACCATGAAACAATGGCAGGCCACTTTGCAATTAAGCCATGCTAAAGGACAAATTTGTTATCCCAGGAATAAAAATTCAAAGGGGGATATTCCAGAGTGACTCTCTCCGTCACCGTTACTATTCTGCCCCACCCTTAATCCATTAAGCTGTTTACTCAACAGTTTAGGCCATGGCTATAAAAACAACATGTAAAGACTTCTCACCTTCTCTTTGTCGATGATTTAAAATTGTATAGCTCATCAGATAAGGAACTGAAAGCACAACTGCAAGTTGTCAAAACTTTTTCAGATGATACAAGAATGTCATTTGGTGTTGATAAATGTGCAAAAGCAACCCTTAAAGCAGGAAAACTCCAACACCAGGAAAACATCAGTTTGGGACAAGAATGGGATATAAAAAAACTTGAGAAGGAGTGTATAAATATTTGGGAATTGATGAAGGATCCACAATAAAACACAAACAAATACAAATAAAACTTATTAAGGAATACTTCAGAAGACATTAGTCCAGAAAACCACACTGACATCTAGGAACAAAATCCAAGTTATAAACCAATTTGCTCTTCTTGTCCTAACTTACAGTTGTGGAGTGATTGATTGGCCCCAAAACATGTTGGATAGATTAGATAGGAAAACAAGAAGGATGCTTCATGCTCACTAAATGATTTATAAAATTCAGTGCATACCAAGATTATATATTCCCCATTCCGAAGGAGGGATGGGCCTCTTTGAAATTGATTATACGTATAGATTTGCAAACGTGTGACTCCACACATCTGCTGACTTCACAAGATTCAAACGTAGTGAATGTTTTGAAACATTAGGAGAATAAATCTAAGATGACTTCTCTGCTTAATGTAGCAGAAGTTTATTGGCATCAAGCAGGAATGTTAATCAAACCAGAAGTAGATAAAAATAAGGCAGCAACTGAATTGGCCAAAAAACAAAAGAAAGAATATAAGGTGAAGGATCAGATGAAAAGGCAAGAAATGTGGAAAATATAGTTGCAAGTATAGAAAACTTCTGGAAGAACCTCACGTTGATCAAGACTGAATGCAGGAAAGGCGAATTCAAACCAAGAGATGAAAGGTTAATATTGGCGGCCCAAGATAGTGGGCTGTGTACACATTGATTTATAAAGTCCATTGAACATGTGGGAGAAACAGACAAATGTAGGTTTCGTAAAACTGAACTGGAAATAGTTGCACACCTCATTGCTGGTTGCGACATACTAATGGCAGAAGGACTGTACACTGAAACGCATAATGTGCTGAGACTGTTGCACTGGGGATTATGCAAATATTATGGTACTGAAGTGGCCAAAAAACACTGGAAACATGAACAACAAAGTATCATAGAAAATGAAGGTCTACATCACATGGTTCATCCATTGCCAACAGTTCAAAAGATAGATAACTACCAGAGTTAAAGCTAACACAGTTCCATGGTTAACTAGGGAAACTAGGCAAAAAATAGCAGAAAGGAACAGAGCCTGGATGGCCTGGAGGTCCAGCAAAAATCCTAGTACACAGCAAGCCTACCAACAGACTAGAAATCTAGCCAAAAAACTAGTTATGCAAGATAAAATAAATCACTTTATTACCCATCAAAAACAACACATGAATAATCCTAAGAAATTCTGGACAGGTTTAAACAAGTTGCTACACCCTGGTAAAATCATTACCCCACCTCCAACATCAGGTTTAACAAAAGAAAACATAGCTGAATCATTCAATACATTCTTTACTGAAACCGTACTTGCCCTAGCACAAAAGCATCTCACTACCAATGCAACAAGTGGCCACCCTACATCTAACAACAGTCCCACTTTTAAGCTACAACCCACCCCAACCTCCTACATAAGAAAACTACTCTCCCAATTAAAAAATACAACACTAGGAGCAGATTCTCTCCCCAATGAATTTTTAAAACTGACAGCAGTTGAAATAGCTATACCAGTCTCTGTACTAATAAACAGATCAATCTCTGAAGCCACAGTACCCCTGATTTGGAAAACTGCCTACTTTATACCTCTTCACAAAGGGGGCAGTCCCTATGACATATCTAGCTACAGACCAATCGCAATCCTATCCCCACTGGCTAAAATATTAGAAAAATGTATGCACCATCAGTCAATGTTCCACCTTATCAAGAACTCATATCTCAAACATGGTTTTTGTCCAGGTTATAGCACAACTACAGCTTTGTTAGCATTCACAGATACCATAAACCACAACAGGAACAATGGTAAACTTTCCTCAGCCCTTTTCTTAGACCTATCAAAAGCATTTGATATGGTTAACCATGACAAACTTATCTCCCACCTTCAAGGGAGCCCGCAGGATTTTTTGCAGGGGGGGTACAAACCCAAGCCCTGCCCATGCAGCCCCACCCCCTCTGCTGCCCCCGCCTACTCAGCCCCATCCCCCACCCACGCAGCCATTCCAGTGTCCCATTACTTGGCTATTTCTCCCCATTTGTCATAGACACTGTTCAAATCTCTCAGTGTGCATACTGTTTTATGCTTTACTTCTACAATGATTACAGATATCTGGATTTCATTTACAACTTTTATTTCAAATTTTATAGCACAAACACTGATAGACGTTTACTAAATCTAAACAAAGCAATAGTCTTACAATGAAAACAAACAGCATTAAAACGTCTCTACCTTTGAAACCCACATTCACTGAAACCGTATCGAAACCCACATTCAACGAACATGCATCTGGCCAGTGGCAGGGTAAGTTTACCTTTGGCCTGTTTCCAAATCATAGGCTCCTTGCACACATTTTTAGAACCATGCAAAAGTTATTTGATTCACTTTCCTGACTGTATTAATTATACTACATAATAATTGAATTATATCCCTTGTATAATACAGCACCACTTGTTAGAGTGTGTTTTAAATTTATAGTTCTGAGCATTTTTCCTTTAAGCAATGAAACAAATCATATGAACCAATAATGACAACCTGCCCAATTCAAAACATTTCAAGTATAAAGGGCCACTCAAACATCTGTCATACAATCCACCAATATCAATCAAAATGCAGAAACTCTGCAGAAGTAAAAGTCATCTGAATAATTCCACATTAAAGAGATCTGAAACCAATGAAGAGATTGTTGCTGAAAAAAACTTTATATTTCAGTGTTTCATTTACAAATTAATTGCCTGTTGCCCTTGAAGAATAAATTGCCTGTGCTACATTAAAATAAATGGTAAGTTGGTATATTGCAATAGGGAATGGGTGGCAGGCTAGGTTCATAGTTATTAGGTGTCTCATCCAAAGGAGGACATACTAAGAACAGCAGTACCATACCCCCCCCTTAAAATACAAATGTACATGTTGTATGAATATAACCTACAGCCCTTTGCATCAAGATGCTACCTACTGTCCTAACACTGCTTTAATATTCTATACCACAATAATGATACCATTTGCTAAACAAAACAATTGCACATTTTAAGCAGACTTAGCATGAGCAGCAGTAACCTTTGCTTCCCTTAAAGCTCACAATTCCTTGAAAATGCACTTGAAAATAAATTCCACCTGTTAGATCTAACTAGGGCATTTCTCTCTCTCTCTCTCTCTCTCTCTCTCTCTCTCTCTGAATCTGTCTCTCTCTCTGAATCTGTCACACACACCTCAACTTCTTAGTGCAAGGAATACATAAATAGATTTTTTCAAAGTTACAACAACTTTAAACTCTGTGTGACCATGGTGTGTGTTTGTTTTTGACAGAAAGGTATAAAGGAACTCCTGTCTATGTATATAGTTGAATCTCTCTGTAGTGAAGTACTCCCTACCATGATTCTGCTTTAATAAATAGTGTGTTTGCATTCAGAAACTGTTACAGTTTTTATACTGAATTTTATAGCTACATGAATTAGAAAATAACCAACTTCCTTTTCAGAGCCCAAGCTAAAAAGTCCACTCCTTACAAGCACTGCTTCCCCTGGAAAACATCTATATATGCATCATCACAGAGACCTAGTTCAAGACCGATGACAGCACTCCTTTAATGCAGGATTTCAATACCTGCCACACATTCAGGCCTACCACCTTAGATGAAAGGGTGATGGTGTCTACATATTCTTAAAGAACAATTCATCTCCAGACTTGCTAGGTGAGATAATGACGTGGAATTCCTCTACATCCAACTTAGCATTAACAAAACTCCTTACTGTGTCATACCTAACTCTCTATGTACCCCATCAGTCCATATCTCCTACCTAACTAATATGGTGTCCCGATGAATTAAGCCAACACCATTATTTTAGGAGACTTCAATCACGTTTTCTTCCAAAATTGCCATTTTGAGGAGGGATTATTAGGGGAGATCAACATTTTGAGCCAAAACTGGGGACAATGGAGAGGTTTGGATATTCCTAATTCTACAAAGCGATTTGCACATACCTCTCAACCTCTTAATGCAGGAAATATGGACAAGGCCAAATATTGGGGGAACATACAAACACTACTAAAATTGTTCTTGTATAAATGCAAGACAAGTGATAGGATAGCAGGTCTTGCATTAGCATACATTTTTCTGAAGGTTATGACATCTGAAACTCAATGTCTGTCATTTAGTGACTTCACTCCTAAATTATTTGCTAGAAAATCACAAATTGTATGAGGAACAAACCAAAAATAAGAAGCAAATATCTATTAATTCTGCAAAAATATGGACAACTAAGAGGTATAGTTCAACTGGGGCTGTCTGAGATTGCTACCCTCCCCCCTCACAAAATCATGGTCGAATGGAGCCTCCCCCGTGCAGCCATTCCAATGTCGCATTCCTTGGTTATTTTGCCCCATTTACCATAAGCACTGTAATGTGCATACTGCTTTATTTCTGCGATGATTTAGATTTCATTTGAAAGTTTTATTTTGCATTTTACAGCACAAACCCTAATAGATATCTGTTAAACAAAGCAATGCAGTCTCACAATGAAAATAGACTTAGCATTAAAACTTCTCTGCCTTTGAAACTCACATGCATTGAAACAGCATTGAAACCCACATTCAAAGATAATACATTTTGCCAGTGGCAGATAAAGATTAACTTTGGGCTATTTTCAAAATCATAGGCCCCATGAACATGAAACATACACATGCTCTTTGATACACCTTCCCGACTGCATTACATTATATATTCCTTGTACAATATAGTGCAGCTGTTAGAGGGCATTTTAAATTTATTGTTTTGAGCATTTTTCCAGTAAACAATGAAACAAAATGCATACACCAAATGACAAAACTGCCCAATTCAGAACATTTCCATCATAAAAAGTCTACTCAACCTTCTATAGTCCACCAGTATCAGTAAATATGCACAATCTCTGTAGTAGTAAAATCCACATTAAAGAAATCTGTAACTAATAAAGAGGTTGCTGCTAGCAAACAACTTTATATGTCATTGTTTCATCTACAATAAAGTGCCTGTTGCCCTTGAAGAATAAATTGCCTATGTTGCATGCATTAAAAAAATGATAAGCTAGTAATACCACAATAGGGAATGGATAGCAAACTGATAACAGGTTCATAGTTACTAGGTATCTTTGCCAAAAAGGACTGCAGCATCCACCCCTTTTATAACACAGTACAGTATCAGCAATGTATCTATCTACTGTGGGAGTAGAACCCACAACCTTGAGCATCAAAAGCAAGTACACTAGCTGTTGTGCTATTAACAATGCAAGCAGACTAAGCATAAGCAGCACCAAACTGTTGTTCCCCTGCAGCTCTCAGCTCCTTGTAAAATCTACTTGACACTCAGCTGTATCTCTAAACTTTGCAGCACAAGAAATCTGGAAACAGCCAAAATTTATTGGGGGGGGACAAAAGGCCAAAAAACAGGGACACATTTTAAACATTGCTTGTATAATGTTGGAAAGTTGCTAGAATAAAATGCTGCGTTACCACCATACATTTCACTGCCACGTCTTGAACCCAGGGGACCCTGTGCAAAACAGAGCAACATACCACTATGCCAAATAAGCTGTTTTGTTAAAGAGGAAGACGGAAACTTAAATGGCTACCATCTAGTGAATTCAGTTCTCACCATAGCACAGCTGTCAACCTCTTAGCACAAAACACCTGAACAAAGCCAATAATGGGTGAATACAGCCCCCAACATTCAGTGAATTCAGTTCTCACCATAGCTCTCATCAACCTCTTAGCAAAAAACAACCGGACAAAGCTAGTAATGGGGGAATATAGCCCCCTGCCCCCAAACATATTCAGTTCTTACCATAGTTCTCAACCTTAGCACAAAACCTGGATGAAGCCAATAATGGGGGAATACAGTCCCAAAAATAGGGACAAATTTCAAATAACCATCTTAGACACTTAGAAATTTGCTAGAATAAAAGCTTTTGTGTTACCATGCACTTTCTGAAGAACATGAAGTCTGATATTCAAATGAGTGTCATTTTTAACATTTGTTAACCAGGAACGTCTGACTTGGAACAAAAGTTAACTTTTAGTAGGTAAGGCACCCCAGCCAAGAATCAAACCAAAGAACATGTAGCGGTCAGGCAACACTGCTACCACTGCATCAATGCACTACTGGCTTTGCAAGGGCACAAAAATACAGAAACCATAGATTTTATGAAGAACAGAAGCAACCAAGGTCAACAGTCTTTTCATATGATAATCCATTAGCAGGAATTAAACATTAAAATGCCACCATTTAATGTCAAAGGCAATTAAAAGACTGCCAACTTACATATTCTTTTTCAGATATCTGTGGATGAACATGAAGACATTGTGTACCATCTCATTAGGAGTTGGTCTACTCCTAGTGAGGAAGGTTTTAGTTTGTTGAGTAGTTTGTATACATAGGTTGTTTAAACTGATTTACTAGAGATCCCAACTCTCATCACAAAGGAAAAAAAAACATTAAAATAAACCCTACAAAACATTAGCTGTAATCATTTTTGTAGAGGGTCTTCACTCCTAATGTAGAGGGTTTTACCCTCACACACTTACTTACATATATTAAATCTGAGATCACACAACTGAGAAAAAAGGAACTTTTTTTTTAATCATACTGTCTTTTCCCTATGTTTGGCAAACAATTGGTAATGCATTTTTAGTCATGTCTCTTTGACAAACAGTACAGAACAACATAAGCAAGAATGTTATGTACTGCAAAAAATTCAGCTGAGATAGTCAGCTCTATGGGGTAATGGTTATAAAGCCCCGACTATGTTACAGGTAACCTGAGAGACATTAGTGTCTCAGGTGCCTGGAGGAGATGCCCAGGGAGAGTGGGAGTAAGTGCTGCTGTCATCATGCCTGTACTGGGGGAAGGTGATTGTGGCTTGCCACTTGGGTGACACTTTGCAAGAGCGCTAGTTGTTCAACCAATGGAGTTTCAAGTTGGCCAAGTTCACACTATCATAGTGCATCTGCAGTAAGTAGCTGAAAGGGAAACTAGCAAGCATCAGCAGCACCTTTCCTTTTTGGAGGCAGTGATTTTAGGCTTAGATGAGATACAAAAGCATGAGGTACTGCTCCCATAGGGAGAATGTCGACTGCCTCCCAGGACCAGCAAGCCGGCCTGCTCCCTACTGCCTAGTTCTTGCTGGGAAATGGAAGACTGACATGAATTTATGGGCAGGAATGAATATGACATAAGGCTCTGAACTAGTCCAGAATTACCTGGCTTCTGCTCTATGTATGGGTCAGTTGGGCAAGGAATCGGTAACCATCGGGAAAGGTCTTGGGGGGGGGGGGCACAAAAAAATTGATTGCACAGCACATAAGCAACTTGCACAGCACATGAACAGTTCATGTAATTTTGTTTTGGTCAGTAAATAACCATACTTATATCTCAAAAACAAGTAAACTGATTTTACATTTGTGGTAAAACATTGCATGAAAGATATTCAGATTGTGTTTAATGTGTGCTGTCAGTTATAAAGAGGGCAGAGGTTTCTTAAAATTTTCTGTGACAGCTCATAATTATCAGCAGTGCTTTTTTATTTATAAACTGGTAGAACTGGTTTTAAATAAACTAAAGTACTGCTTTAGTTTTTTTATAACTAATCTTTTAAATACTAAAAACACACACATGACATCTCTTAAATACTAAAACACACACACGACACATCTCTTAAATACTAAAACACACACGCACATCTGTTAAATACTAAAACACACACGCACACACCTACCCCTCCCTTCTACATTAATCTGGCATGTCCACAGGCCAAACGTCCTCTGCAATTCAAATCCCCGGTAGGCGCGCAAAAGACAAAAGACGTAAACCAATGATCACACAGACACAGAAGACGAAAACAGGTTGCAAAGACCTGTTGTGTCTATGCAACTGGAAAGGATGCAAAGGGCATTCTTAAAGGGGAACGCCGTTTAAAAAAAAAAAAAAAAAAAAGTTTTTTTTTTTTTTTTTTTTTTTTAATTCAAATAAAATTAAATTCTCAGCCAGCCAGTTCCAGGGGGGTGCAAGTGCACCCCCTTGCACCTGCCTGCGGGCACCCTTGCCCACCTTGTAAATCTAGGATTAGACAACCAGTCTACTGGTTCAAAAACTACCTCAGCAATAGGCAACAAGCAGTACAATGGCACAATAACCTGTCTCCACTCTTACCTGTCACACTTGGGGCACCTCAGGGATTGACACTGGGCCCCTTGCTGTTCTTAATTTTCACAAATCTCCACTTTGCTGCAAATACTTCTAGCCTTATCCAGTACACAGATGGTTCAACTATTATATGCACTGCCCCTACCCTGGCAGAACTACACAATAAAACCCAGGATAATTTCCACTCAGTCGAAAATTGGCTTACTCAGAATGGCCTCATTCTTAACCCCAAAAAAAAAACAAGCTTCTGCTATTTCATCCCTCACAAATTACCACTCCTACCTCCATCTTCAATATCCTCTCTAAAAACGGTACCCTTATTTCACCCAAATCCCACACAAAACTATTGGGCGTTACCACTGATCAGTTAATATTTCATATACACATTAATCTGGCCATTACAAATATGCATAAAAAGCTAGGTAGTCTCTACAAACACAAATCCTACCTGATCTATAACACTAGATCCACAATTGCTCACACCCACCTTCTCTCAACATTACTGTATGCATCCCCAATCTTGACCAATTTATCCAAAACAGAAACCAGCAAAATGACCACCTGCTACAATCAGATAGCCAAATTTGCTAACAGCAGCTCCTTCAGAACCCATCGCTGTCATAACCTAAAACAATTGGGCTGGCTTGAACTGCCAAATTTACTAATCTATAATCAACTGATCACTCACAAGCTGCTCACCCAACCGTATACAACACCTTCGTTAAGTAACATAATCGAGCAATACTCCTGTCCTAGGCAACTCTGCTCCACAGACGAGTTACTGTTAACAGTTACTAGAATCCACAACCATGCTGGTGACTCCCTCTTCTCTTCTTATATATCCAAAATCTGGAACTCCCTGCCTGCATCTATAACCCTGGAATCTTCCCTACCTAAATTTAAAAAGTATATCAAGTCATCTAAACAACAGATGGCTATGTCCCTGCTCCACACCAGACTAACTCCAGTCCCACTCCTATACTAATGCAACTCTTGCCTTAATACATAACCTCTTGATTCAGCTGCATAAACTTAGTACACCACAACAAATGCATGAGGGTATTTTTGGGATAGTTTGCATAATTTATTGTTTATAAATCTATTGATCATTGCATCTGTCTATGGCATAACACTTAATATGTGTTCTCAACTAGATACTCTTATTGTACCTAGTTGAAATATGGATTGGATTGAATCATTGTCTGTACGTCTTGTACATTGTCACTTTGGAGCTTTTATCCCCAGGCCTCCACTGAAAATAGACATGTATCCAGTTGGACTATCCCGGTTAACAAATATAAAATAAATAAAAATATATGCTAGAAAACTGGATATAATGGTCCAAGAGAAGAAGACAACAGTAGCATTGATCATTGAAATTGCCACACCCAGTGACTACAGCGTCTTGCATAGAGAGAGACACAAAGTTATAAAATATCAAGATCTGCAGGCAGAAACAAGAACAATGTGGAAGAAAGATACCCAGACAGTTCGAATAGTAGTAGGAGCAATGGGTCTTTTTAATTTACAATCGTATTTAGATGTTACCAATACATGTAACTCCATACCAACTGCAGGAGGAGTCATTACTGGACACGTTGCAGGTGCTGCGAACAGCACTACTGGCTGACAAAGATTGAAACAACACTAATTTCATGAACTTTAATCGTACTTTGACTTAGGAATGGTGTCCATTCCCGTCATGGTATTAGAAAACCAAAAGACTTGGAGAAATTTTAAAAAAGTATATATATATATATATATATATATATATATCTCCTATTTACTTCTGTTATATCGCATGAATATCTATGAACAGTCTTGATTACTGTGTTGATTTGTTTTATCAAACTTCTAACATTTTGGGTCTTATTGACTTTCTGTAGTATATTTCTTTCATTGATCTTAAAAGGTTTATCCATCTCTATTAAGTCAAGCAATTCTTCCCTTAGATCATTTTCTTCTAAACTAAGGGAACATTCTTTGTTCTCTGTTTCCTGCAGGCATTCTACAGAAAGTTCCAGAAAATCGTCCTGTGCCATATTCTCTTCAACTTCACCCCGTGTCATCTATTGCTCCTTCATATGCAAACACACTGGCCTATGACTCCACAACATTGTTCCTTCCCTTGCTGTGCAACTCAACTGAACTTTTGTACTGGTTTCCTACCGAAGGTTCCAAAGTATCTTCATATAACAACTGATCAAATCCTTCCCACTGCACTGGTTTCTCCTTAATTTGGGGATTCATTATTCTATCATGCTGTGATGTTATTAAAGTTAGATTTTCTACACTAAATCCTTCACTTTGGAGGTAGTCCATAACTTCATATTCTATTTCTTTAACTTCTCCATTACTAATCCTCTTTCTGCTTTCCACCTTTGTTATCATTTTTTTGTATTGTAAAAATGTCCATATCTGGATGCCTTTGCCTGTATTTCTCTTCAAATTTTTTGTGCTGCTTTTTCATATTGATTAGTTTTGCTTTCACCTTTGCATAAATATTGCACCATATTAAATATCTTTTTCTTTCACATGTACATATTTCTTCTTCAGATATCTCCCACTCCTCATGTTTCATCATGCTGTGACATAACCTGTGTTAGACCTTCTACACTAAATCCTTCACTTTGTAGGTATTCCATAATTTCAGCTTCTATTTCTTAACTTCTACTTTACTAATCTTTTATTCTGTGCTCCCCCTTTACGATGCAATCTTATTGTTTGTATTGTGAAAATTTTCCATATCTGGGGGCCTTTGCCTGTATTTTTCTTTGAATATGTTTGCAGCTGTTTTTTTTGTATTAATTAATTTGCCTTTCTGCTGTGCATAAATATTGTACCATGTCAGATTCTCTTTCTTTTCAGTGTCCATATTTCTTTTTTATACCTTTCAAAAATCTCTAGATGTTCTTGATATTTTTGCACTTCCTCAGTCACTTCTTTTTCCAAATGGGCCAAAAGTGTCTTGTTCTATATAATGTTTTTCATGACTGTTGTACTAATAAACAGAAACATGCCTTTAAGCTTTTGACAGTTTTTCTTGTGCAATTATTTTCATACATCTGCTGTCTGGAGATTCTGGGCTTCTTGCGTAATAGTAACAATACATAATTTCTTTCTTAGTCTCAATAGTCCATTCTATCATCTTCATGGCTCTTTTTTGGCCTAACAGTTTTTATGTTTTTATTTTTGTGGGCTACTACTACTTTCTACAACAGGGGGGCCATCCTCCCCCTTTGTCCTGGCCTAACCCCATTGTAAGGAATGGTTCCAAATCTTGAGGATTCTACATTGTCATTTTTTCCAGTCCTGGCACCAGTGCACCTACTAGGATTGGGAACCTTTTCCATCCTGGGACATGTGCTTTTTATTTTTTAACCTACTTCTGTCATATATGTTATATAAAATACAGTCTATATAGCAGTGTTGTCTTTATGAGATTTTGTAAAAACATAGTCCATCTCGAGAAGGTGCTCACCAAGACTTGAGGATGAATTCAGTTCCAACAATACTACTCTCCTTTGCTTCCTGGTTTTATCTTACCTTCACATTTGGACCCCATAGCCACCTCTGTGGCATAGAAGGATAAAGCCCAGACCTTAAACCATATGAAAAGGATTCAGTTAGTGGCCACGGTACTGAAATAATCAGCTGGGATGGCAAAGAGTGAAGGAACTCAGCCCACTTGTCCCTCAAGGGAGAGGAGGTAGAGCACATATCTGAGAATATACAGGCTACAATGGCTTCATTTGTAGAGAGCAGATAAAGATTCGGAGTTCCTGTTCCAGGGTCCAGGGACATCCACAGGCTTATGTCTCCTATAATAAAGTGCGTGATCAACTGTGCTGTAACCCCCTGCACATCTTTCCTGGGGAACACCTCTTGGGAATGTGCTGGGAGTTAGTGTTATGCATATCAGTAGCACTTCTAGCACCTGATTATTACCTAAAGGGAGCAAAATGTGCCGAATGGCTTTCACCTGGAGGATGCTGAATGAGTCAACAGGGTGCTTGATATGACAACTAGATAATCTATTATAAATCAGGTCAAGAAAGTGATGCTATTACAGCTAGTGCAGGTAGTAAATGCTGGAATATTAAAATTCTGGAAATTGTCCAGTACTTAAAAAAAAAAGGTCATCATTTAAGAGACTGACCACCCACCCCAATATTGGTGGATAGTAAATCATTCCCTGAATCAAAGGAAGTGGCTCTTTTAGATTCCTCTGACTGGAGACACATTATGTGAATAATAATTCAAGAAATTCCTTCATATTGTTTCTAATAGCCTCCGACGTTGCAAGAAAAACATTGTGGACAACTTAACGAAAGAGATAGTGTGTGGGTAGAGTGGAAGAAATCTCATTCAGAACAAAATATTAAAATAACACTTATAAAGTTGACATGTAATGCTGCAAATATAGCAAAGCAGAGCAAACATCTCTTTCTAACAAGACAGATTTTATATAAATGCATTAGAAAAATCCACCCTGTCAGCAAAGCAACACACACACACACATACATTTTTATTTTATGAGATGTATAGACTGCTATGCATTGTCCCTTTCCATTTTACGGTAACCTCTAAAGGCTCAAAAAGAAAGTCTTCAGAAAATGTGAAAGAAATCTATTGTCTTGAAAATAAAAATCTATACCCATTTTTCCTTAAGATGGTTTCTACCATAAAGCATAGTTGGTCCATTAGGGCATATTCTCAATCAAATGAAAATTTGCCATTCAGTCCAAACACAACAGTCCGAGTTGATTGACACTATTTCATTGAAGCCTTACTTGGAAAAGGTATTGATTGCCAAGTTTATAACCGCTTTTGTCTATTTTTTCATCGATTGTTAACCATATAAGATGATGCAATGTTTGCAGTTTCAGACCTTTGTAATCTACGAGATTGTTCCTACCATTATTTAATCAGTTAACTGCTTTGATCACATTATTCATAGTAGCTTTAGTATCATCCACAGCCAAAAGACGGGTGCATTTCATATGTTCAAAAACATAACTTTTGTATTTTATATTTAAAAAAAAATGAAATCATTTTACAGACTAAAATACTTTTTTTTATATAAAATACAGTCTGCAGGGCCAGTTTTGTGACATGTTAGCTGCCTGTAGCACTAGTAATCTTTTTTTGCTCTATTAAGTGACCACTTTGTTAAGGGCAGAGATTATTGATTTGGCTTATGTCTTTTCAAAACAACACAAAGCTTCAATTACTAATCAGTAAAATCAATTGCTTCATCCCACGTCCACACAAACCAACATGGCTGTCTATCTATGGCAGGAGCTCACTGGCTAGCCCTAACACTATATACTCCACACTCCTGCTTGCTTCAGTCATTTGTAAACCAAGTCACATGGGATGCGGCCCTCTCCTATTTCATAACCCAACAAGCAAAGCACACTGTCCCATTACCAGGACAACTTAATATTTAAAAGAATATCTTTCTCATTAGTAATACTTGAAAGGCCTGTTCAGAAATTGCTTTAGCAACCTTGGATTAACTTTCACCAGATATTAAAAGTGAACTAAATTACTCAAGATTCTATTAAAAGTTAGCACAATATCTCATTATTCTTTTGCATAGGTGTCATGGGATCATTTTTTTTTTTTTTTTTACATTAACCTGCACTATTAACCTGCACTACCACCAACTCAAGCAAATGGGGTATTGGTTTACTGTCTCATTCAAATGATGACATATTTAGGAGTACAGTACTCCCCTCATGCTGAACTGCAGTGTCAACAATCAATCTACCTGGTGTGGGAATAGAACCCACAGCCTTCTGCACCAAAGACAAGTGTGCTACCTATTGCACCACTGATACTGATAGGTAGTGAAACAAACCAAAGGATACCTATAGTTCCCATTTAACTTTGTATGTTTCCCCAATTAAGAATTACTTTATTAATGGCAGAAAAGATAAATATTTGATTGCGTGTGTATGTGTGTCTGTCGGTGTTTTCAGGTAAGCCCACTTGATAGAACTATGCCTTTTTAGGGGTGACCCATGAGTACCATCTGATTGAGTGACTTGCTCAGAGTCACAGTGTAGGCAAATTAAGGTGGAAGTAATCAAACTGTGTACCATGAGCACAGGAAGCAGCTGTTATTGTGCCTCCTTTTATGCTCATGCCAACCAACACTGTTGCACTTTGTTATGCCTTCTTATTGAAATGATCTACATAGTGGTATATAGCTCATTTTCTTTTGACATACTAAACTTCTGAATTAATTCATATATTTTATGTATGCAAAACCTTGTGCATATCCAGTTTCCTTTTCATATTTACCATACTGTATTCTGTTCAACTATGATATTTGCTCCAGTTGAGGCTGGAAAGAATCATATACCAGTATACTCACAGTGTTAACAATCAAGCATCAGTTGATAAACACTTGGACTTCTTTATCATCTGGAATGTAACTGGCTATGTTATGAAGATTAATTATTACAATATAAATCATCCAGCATTCCATGGTAGTATTAAGTGCATTAATATGTTCATTTTGCTTTTTTATTTTAAATGATGACCGCATTCAGCCATTTTGCTGATGAGGCTTCCTGCCACACACAACTCTGTGCCAAAGTCTTGTTTATACCTCACATGAAATATTTGCAATACTCCTTTTTGGTATTTACTTCTCTGAAGTCAAGGCCCATGTCAATGGTTTCTGGCTGACTAAATTTGCAGATAATTACAAATAAGGAGTGGTCATAGAATCCCCTACCATCACAAATGTTCTCCAAGAACAGCTAGGACAGACAAACTGAAAAAAAAAAAAATCAGAAAAAAAATCTTTCTTTCAGTGCCATGGTTTCCAACACACAAATTTGCTGCTTGTACCTTGTTGCAAAATTTAACCATTAACAAATTCCTCTGAAAAAATGCACAGTATTTCTAATATTTTTTCAATATATACAGTATTGCAAAATCTGACTATTAGTGAGTTTCCTTGAAAGTTAAAGTTCCTTATTGTTCTTTAAAATATTCACAAAATCCCATCCAAAACTGTAATAAATTCCATATTGAAATCAGTCTTTTGTGCCCCAAAATTCACACTATGGTTTAGTTGTTTCTAAAGTCTTGGAATGCAGAGTTACTTTTTAGATCCATGATATATGCCCTGCACATTGCAGAGTCATTTGTGACAAAGTCTTAAGCTGGGGGGGGGGTGCATATTTAAGTCTGATTTGGTAATTGGAGCATCACAATTTTGATGTAGCTATGAAGGACTGCAAACAATGTTCACTTATGCCTACTCAACATTGCAACTATGATTTAACATAAGGCGAAGGGATGCTATAAATTAGCAATGATGGCATTTTCCTTCTGTGACTCATATGGGAGCTAGACTATTCAGGTTCTACATGCAGATCACCTGCTGAATTGTTAAGGGCAGTTTTAATTTTGCTTCCAAATACAGTGTTAACAATATTTTGAGCTTTTACCACTTTATCTGTTGTGTTCCTAAAAAAAAAAAATAAATATGGTAGCATTTTGTTTTGCTTACTGGTGAAATCTTAAGGTTTTTCCTTTAATTGGAGGATTACCCCACAACCAGCTGTTGTGGGTGTCTTTCTTATGTTTTGTGTATTATTCTGGTTTTGGATTTTGGTTCTCATCCTCATCCCTTGTTTCAGTGTGAGGGGAGAGTCATCTTCCTTGGTTAGTTGTGGTTTATGTACTAGTCCTCTCTACTTTTGCCATTTTACTGTCAGTTCATGTAGTGGTTTCCTCACAGTTTTTCTCATGGGACAGAGAATGCTGGGTTTATGTCAGTTGGCATGGGGTTCTTGTCGCACAAGAATTCCTTTCATTTGGAACATTGGATTCCTAGTGGTAGGAGTCTCATCATTCACAGCAGCATGCCTTTTAATGGTTTTGCCACTTATGAAAAAAAAGAAAGGAAGAGGACTACATATTCTTTCATGTTCTGCTCATGCTTTGCCACTCTACACAGTCTGCCCTTATGTTAGGGTATCTTTGTTAATAACAAAGAAAAAATTCAAGGTGAAAATTCATGTAGTGGGATTGTATTTGCAAACTGAACAAATATAGTACTAAGTCTGAGGCTGGAGCACCTTGAAGCATAGTATGAGGCTACAGTACCTTGGAGCATAGTCTGAGGCTACAGCACCTTGGAGCATAGTCTGAGGCTGCAGTACCTTGGAGCATAGTCTGAGGCTGCAGTACCTTGGAGTATTCCACCTCTTCTGAGGTACAGCAATTTCAGAATTAGTATAAAAGTATGTAGGGGGAGAAAGTGGTGAAGCCCCCCCCCCCCCCCAAACAATGCATAAAATATTTAACATGTTTAAATATTTGCTGTCTTTAGCATTAATTTTTCGCGTTGGGACTTCTAGTATTAGATCTCATACTTGTGATGGGCTGCCCTTTGATGCAGCTTGTACAGTAATATGCCCAGTCCATAAGTGAGTGTTTATACCTAGCATGTGCAAGTGCAGATATGCACCCATATCAGGCATAATGCCAAGGTCCAAATAACCTCAGCAAGTCACCTAATATAACTGAAAACAATTTAATGTTCAGAAATAAACCCAGTAGTACCAGGAAAGGAGTTAATGGGTATTATATCACTAACATTAAATTCCTGCTGAGCACAAATACAAAATGTAATTAAAATACTCATGTGTGGATTCATAGCAAACCATATGAATGAAACGTGTAATGAGAACTACTTGAAACTTATTGGATTGGCAGTAACATAATAAAGCAATTGTTACAGCACCTTATTATACTGAAGGAAGATCAGTTTCAGCAATTTATTATATTGTGAGAGAGAATGCTGCATCTGTAATAAATTATGAAGCCAGTACTTGTACTTACATCAAAAGTTGCAAGTATCATCTCTTAACTATAAAATCCCATCCTATCTGTACAGTTAGAACATCTGTGTGATGTGTAGTGAGTACTGATTAAACAATAAATAAAATGTATAGAACTCCGGTCTGAAATGTAGAAAATGTTAATGAGCATACTGGCATTGAATGAAAGCTTGAAATAACTAACAACAGCACTGAGAGTCCCAGAAAAAAAAGATATCAGGTGACCCGGTGGGGCAATGAATAGTTAAACGGGTCCTCAAGTGAGAGTCATAATAACAGAGGAGCTGTCAGTAACGCAGAGTATTTTCCCTGTCCACCTGATGAATCTGGGCATCTTGGGGCAATATAGCAATTGCCTCATGTACACTGACAACCCTCTCCTCCTACCACCCAACACTACAACCTGTGAGAGATGCATATTTATATAGCCAAACTGGAAGCCAAGCTCTCTCCATCCAAGAGTGTACTAGACAGTCAAGAGGAGAAGGTAAACACCTGCACCATACCACACTCAACACATAGTCCATCAACACCTACACCACCTAAACCCACACATAGTTACACAAAACACACACCTACATTCACGCAGGCTCTCAATAAAAATATGCCCAAACAGAGACCTCCAAAGCTGAAACTCAAGCAACCACAACCCCCCCCCCCCTGACACTACCCAAATGGCACATAGCCCACAAAATCAGTGTGCTACTCAACCTCAGCCCAAAAGGCAAAACAACATACCCAACACACTAGTCATAGGTGACTATATAGTCAGGCACACTGATGTCCCACTCACCAGGCTAAACAAGCCTGTTGGGTGCTAGGATCCACCACATAATGCAAGCACTCAGGTCACACCACAAAAAGTACAAATACGACTCTGTCATTGTCTATATTGGTGTGAATGACCCGAGATGTACCTCTCTGGACTACATGAACAGAGACATGGAAGAGCTCTCAGATAATGTAGCCCAGGCAGGTATGACCCTAGCCCTGAGTAGCATCCTACCATTACCCAGAATGATACCACAATACACGAACAAAATGATTAACTTCAACAACTGGCTAATCTTCTGGTGTCATTCTAAGGGGATCCAGTGTCCGTCTGCCTGGGATGACATGACTGACAGACCACTATACTTTGCCAGAGATGGCCTGCACCTGTCGCCCCTGGGATTTCGGATACTGGCGAAGGCTCTTGACATCCCTATAGTGCCTTTTATAGGCAAGGTCCAAATGACAAACACCACCATAGCAGGTATAAGCAAGCAAAATCTGAGGGTAATGCTACTCAGTGCTAGAAGTCTAAACCTCAAAATGCACTCACTCGAGGCACTCCTTGAAATGGAGAACATCAACATCTGGTTCAAGGCTCCAGATAGCACCCCTGCATTACCAAGCTATAACTCATACCACACCTTTCAGCCAGCTAACCTGGACTGAAACACTAAAGGAGGAGGAGTGCCCATATTCATTAAGGATATCCACACCTCCAGGCTAGTTGCTCAACATAATGCATCCAAAATTATCCAAGTGCAACTAACACTGGGCAAGACTGCAATCCAGGTTGTAGCTTGTTACAAATCCCCTGCCATGCCCTAGGATGCCCACTCCATGTTTCTTGATATACTGGGCAATATTAAGGTACAGCCCAGTACCCTAATAATGGGTGATTTCAACTACCCCACCATCAACTGGGAAACCTACTCATGTACTAACTCATTTGCTCAACGATTTCTGTAATTCATAAATTCCAGCACCCTGGATCAGCTTGTCCACACCCCCACCAGGGGCAGCAATATCCTGGACCAGGTCATTACCAATATAGGCAACCGATGTTCCATGCCAGAGGTCAACTCCTCGCTGGTCAGATCCAATCACAAGCTAAATCATCCTAGACATCACTATCCCACCCCCACCCCCCATTAAGGAAACCACCATAAAAAACTTCTCCAAAGCCAACTTCATGCTTCTTAAGACAGAAGTGGCAAGCTTCACAATACCCATACAGATGGAAAATAGAGGTACAACTGCTGAATCCTATACAAATGCACTGTAAAAGCACATACATGAGTGTATGGATTGTGTCATCCCCAACATAACCAAGGCGGTATCCCCCAAAAAAGGAAGCCAATCTGGTGGTCCCATACCATAAATAAGCTCTACAACAGAAGGAAGAAGCTGTTGTAAAAGAGAGTAAAATCCCCTGATTGCAGGCACTCCCTGGTCAGCCTCAGTAAGAAGCTGAGATCCCTCATAAAATCTTCCAAAGCTAGTTACAAAAATAAAATTGCCACTGATTCTAAAGACAACCACAAAACATTCTACAGCTATTTCAAGAATCTCAATGGCAACACTCAGATCTTCTTTTTGCTACAGCACAATGGCACTAGATATACAGAACCAACTGATATTACCAACATCATGGCAGATAGGTTCAGTGCAAACTTCACCCCCTTCACCCCCCCTCATCCCCCAAAGGGCCCATCACTATAACTGAAAGAATGTAAAGCCCCTGTAATCACGGCTGCACAAATAAAGACCGCACTCTCCAAAGCCAATAGCACAGCATCCATGGGACCTGACAACATCCCAGGCTGCATTCTGCACGAACTACAGAATGAACTGGCACACCACCTAAGTACCATGTTTCATAGCCTCACTTCAGGCTTTGTGTCTACTGAATGGCGCACAGCGACGTTTACCTCACCCCACTAAGGGGGCGACACCATGGACTCCAGAAACTACCACCCCATTATCCTGACGAGCCTGGTCTGCAAAGCCATGGAACATATCATCTTGGAGCTTATAAACAAGGACATAGGTAACTTCCAAACACTGGACCCCACTCAGTTTGGGTTTGTAAAAGGTAGGTCATGTCTCCTAAAATTGGACTGACTTCTTTGAAGTAGTCACTAGAGCAGTGGATGAGGGTAAGGTGGTGCACACAGCCTATACTGACCTCACCAAGGCTTTCAACACCATCCCCCATTCTCACATAATGCATAGACGATACTAAATAATAAACAGTCAAACATATTTGAGAAAAAGAGAACTACACCAATCAAATGTTGGTGTATCAGTATAGTTTGAAACTCAGTGAATCTTTTAAAGTCTTTTAAAGTCTTTCCTTTTCAATTTCTCCAAATGTTTTGGGTTTCTAATATCATGACAGGAATGGACCTAATTCCCAAGTCAGGGTGGGAGTAGGGTTCATGGCATTAGTATTGCTTTACTCCGATGATGCCCAAGAGAGCTCTTCTCAGAACCCACAATGTACTCCTTCTGCAGTTCATATGGGGGTTATATGTATTGCTCCCATATTTAAGCACTATTTTGAATTCTTTTTCTTTAGCCCTGTTACTCCTACTACTACCATTGGAAATTTCTGGGTATCTTTCTTTTATGTTGCTTTCATGAATTCTTGCAAATCCTGGTGTTATACGACTCTATAATCGCTAGTTGTACCAATTTTGAAAATGAACAGTACTTTTGTCTTTTTTTTTGGGGGGGGGGGGGTTCTTGCATCTGTCTTTCCACCTGTTGGTAATGGGTGATCCCATGTCATATAAACTATTATTATTGATCATGTTTTCTGTTTCAAGTTTCTAATGCTTCTCAGCTGTTTGTATATTGCAGTATTTGCACAATCTCCAATGTAAAAATCTTGCCACATTATTGTGCCTTTCAGTATACAGATGATCGGTCATTAATGCCTCACACCCAGTAACAGATGTGCAACTGTTTCTACTTCTGTTTTACAGAATCAGAATCTGCATTTGTGTGTTTCTCCCACTTTTTCAGTGGGCGTTATAAACCTACATGTACATAGCCTTCTGTCTTGGGCTGACATTATTAGAATTTCATTTCTTGGTTTCATTCCACCTCTCCAACTTGCACTATGTGGATTCTCTAGGAGTGGCCACAATAGTTGTGGACTTATCACATTTTCTTTTAGTCTTTCCCTTTATGTTCTTTTTACTTTTTAGACATTTCAGTTGCTGTCCGATTCTCATCTGCTTCTGCTTTAATTTCCATTCCCACTCCATTAATGCTTCTGCTAAAGCAAGCAAAGATCTCCTCTCAAACTTCTTCGCTTCATGGTTTAGAACTTTCACGCTGGATCTGATGAGGTCAGCTCGCACATATGCAATCCCATGACTGCAGACCTATACATTTGCCCTTTTTTTGAAGTGGTCAATGCCTCCTTCTGACAGAGGGACGTAATCTTGATATGCATGTGATTTTATATCATTTGGTAAGCATGGATCATTTTTCATGTTTCCTTCTCCAACGGATTTAATGTTGTTTTGGATAAGTTAATCATACCAAAGCTGCAATTTGCATTAAGACCCCATGGGAAGTGACTATTAAGCAGGACTTGCCACTTCTATCCTTTGTAGTTCAGTCTCTTACCTTCATCACTCCAGTTAATATTTGGAATAACAGTGTCAAGCATGTAAATAAACCTCAGTGTTTGGACAACTTAAACAATGAAAACCAAATGAGAACTTTAGAACTTGTACACCAAACACACTACCACTGTAATGAACAAAGGTCTCAAAGTCAAATAATTTTACGCGTTTCATCCACTTTTAATTCCTATGAACTTCTTCAGAAAATAAATACTCATATTACAAAAGATTTAAATAGTCCCAATAAATCCCTCATGATCCACAAAAGCCAATCAGGTGTGTTGGACTTTCAATATATTCTTAAAGACATATATACAGATGTCAAAAAATTAATGACAACTTATTATTTCATTTTAAAAAATTCTTTAAAACATTTTATAAAAAATGTGTATATATAATATAATAAAATAAAAATGAAAATGAATTAATGTCAATTGTCAAAATATATGTAAACATATGTCCCTTAACAAGGTCTTTGTGCCTGTAAAAAGCACTTAATATTAATTGCTTCATTCAACCCAGGATATTTGTCTGCGTTTAACAAAATCTGCCATATAGCTTCCTTACATTCCAATTTTACTTTATAATTACCACAAAATACATCATCTTTAACTTTTTCTAATACTTAAAAAGTAAATTTCTTGAAATCAACACAAACACCTGCGTGCTTTGCTAGGGCATTTGTCGAATCCTTATTTTTGATGGCTAACAAGTGCTCATAGATACGTTTATTTAATGTTCTAATAGTTTTGCCAATGTAGAAATGTTCGCAAGAATTACATAGGGCAACATACACCACATTGTTAGTTTTACAAGTGTAGTGCCCCTTAATAAAAAATTATTTTCTTAAATGTTTGAAAAAAACTGAACTAGTGCCAGAAATGTGTCTACATTGTTTACAACTTTGGCAAGGAAAAGTACCATCAGTTAATCTATCAGTAACACTAGATGGTTCTTTTTCCAAAATCATTTTCAAATTCGTCTTTTTGTATGTAAATAAGGGTACCTTCCCTATTATTGAACTCAAATCCTTGTTCCCCAAAATGACCTTCCAATTCTCAGTGATGATTTCTAATAAAGGCCATCTCATCAGTAATGGGAATAGGGAAAGCTAACCTAAAAATAGGATCGACTTTGTCAGTGTTAGAAATTATGTGGTCAGGCAAGGTACAGACCAGAAGCAAGGCAAAAGGGAAAAACAAGAGGAGGAATTAAGTTATGATATTAAAGTCTGTAACCTAACGGAAGAGACTTTGCCTGCTGAAGTTCTTTCCTTGTTAAGAAAAGGACTTTCTTTCATTCCATCTAATCATGTTAACATTACAAAGTTAATAATAGATTTCAGGTTATACTTGAGAAAATTAAACTTGAAATTTATTTTTGATGGCATGGTTGACAAAGTAGTAGTAGATGGTGGGTGTAACAAGAAAAGCACATTCAATCCCTTACTAAATTCTACCTTAAATGTTTTTGGTAGGATTTGTGAGGAAGAATTCAGGAAAATGGGAATTAATCATCACACAATTCCTAATTTGTCTAGTTCTGAAGTTGAGGCTCTTGATTTTTTGACTAAAAATAGACACCTTAGAGTCATGAAATGTGATAAAGGTGGTACTTTAGTCATTATGAAAGTTACTGATTATGTTCAAGCTATGAGAGCCTTATTAGAAGACGATGTTAGTTACAAAGTTGTAACTAGCAAAGATATTGAAAAAAGTTTTCTAAAGGTTGATATTGTATTATTTGACTTATTGAGTCAAGGTAACATCACCTATTCAGAATACGATTTTTTATTCACTGAATATCCCAAATTAGCTTGTCTGTTCGGTATACCAAAATTACATAAAATGACTGACAAATTACCATTTAGACCTATAGTCTCTGCAGGTTTTTCTAAAACCGAGACAATTTCTATATGGTTAGATAATATTTTAAACCCCATAGTACAGAAGACGAAATTTTATTTAAGAGATTCTTGGCATCTTTTGGAACTTTTAAATACAGTTCCAACTCAAGGAGTTTCTTTTTATTTTGCATCATTAGATGTTGTATCTCTGTACACTTGTATTGATCAAATTAAAGGGGTTGAATTACTAAGAGAATATTTGTCAGTACATACAGACTTGAGTAATGATAAGGTTAACACAGTTTGTTGTTTAATGGAGGTAGTTCTTGACAATAATTTTTTCAAGTTTGAAGGTATACAGTACAAGCAAACCACAGGTATAGCTATGGGTTCACGAGTGGCACCGAGTTTTGCCAATTTAGTGATGGCTATGTGGGAGTTACTTTTTTTGGAGACACATCCACTGTCTAGACATCTTCTTTTCTATAGACGTTACATTGACGATTTATTTATCCTATGGAAAGGTGACCACAGTTAATTTAACAACTTTGTTGAATATTTAAATCATTTTACTGATTTCTTGAAATTTACAGTAGGATTTTTTTGGTGAGACTTTGGACTTTCTAGATTTACATTTGAGTTACAATGTTGAAACTAGTCAGTTTGAAAGTAGCATTTACAGAAAGTCAAGTTTCACAAATCAATACCTGCATTTTGATAGTTTGCACCCCACCTTTATGAAGCGTGGAGTTGTGAAGGGGCAGTTTATCAGGTTGAGTCGGCTCACTACTAGTGAAGCCAGTTTTTTGGAAGAGGCAAACAAGTTAAAAAGTTTTTTTGTTGACAGGGGTTATAAAGATTTGTGGCTTAACAGTATATTACAAGAAGTATTATCTCTAAGAGGTAATAAGGCTATTCCAATACTGTATAAGTCCACTAATGGTGACATAATTTCTAACATTGACAAAGTCGATCCTATTTTTAGGTTAGCTTTCCCTATTCCCATTACTGATGAGATGGCCTTTATTAGAAAGATCATTACTGAGAATTGGAAGGTCATTTTGGGGAACAAGGATTTGAGTTCAATAATAGGGAAGGTACCCTTATTTACATACAAAAAGACGAAGAATTTGAAAATGATTTTGGAAAAAGAACCATCTAGTGTTACTGATAGATTAACTGATGGTACTTTTCCTTGCCAAAGTTGTAAACAATGTAGACACATTTCTGGCACTAGTTCAGTTTTTTTCAAACATTTAAGAAAATAATTTTTTATCAAGGGGCACTACACTTGTAAAACTAAAAATGTGGTGTATGTTGCCCTATGTAATTCTTGTGAACATTTCTACATTGGCAAAACTATTAGAACATTAAATAAACGTATCTATGAGCACTTGTTAGCCATCAAAAATAAGGATTCGACAAATGCCCTAGCAAAGCACGCATGTGTTTGTGTTGATTTCAAGAAATTTACTTTTTCAGTATTAGAAAAAGTTAAAGATGATGGATTTTGTGGTAATTATAAAGTAAAATTGGAATGTAAGGAAGCTATATGGCAGATTTTGTTAAACGCAGACAAATATCCTGGGTTGAATGAAGAAATTAATATTAAGTACTTTTTACAGGCACAAAGACCTTGTTAAGGGACATATGTTTACATATATTTTGACAATTGACATTAATTCATTTTCATTTTTATTTTATTATATTATATATACATTTTTTATAAAATGTTTTAAAGAATTTTTTAAAATGAAATAATAAGCTGTCATTAATTTTTTGACATCTGTATATATGTCTTTAAGAATGTATTGAAAGTCAGACACACCTGATTGGCTTTTGTGGATCATGAGGGATGTATTGGGAGTATTTAAATCTTTTGTAATATGAGTATTTATTTTCTGAAGAAGTTCATAGAAATTAAAAGTGGACGAAACGCGTAAAATTATTTGACTTTGAGACCTTTGTTCATTACAGTGGTAGTGTGTTTGGTGTAGAACAACTTAAACAATGTCTGGACAGAAGATAATTTTCTTATTTTTTTTTTAAGAAATGGCATTTTTCTTACAATTTATTTAGTTATTACATTATCCAAGTGAAATACAAGTATCACAAGTTTACCTATCAAATGCACATCTTCCTTCACTAAGGGTTTTAGAAGCATGTCAAGTATAAGGAGCATCATATGTTACATATCCTGAGCCATAAACCCTTTTCTAGTGTTTTATCTTGTATACTCATACACCATAAATCCCTTTCTAGTGCTGTGTGTCCTGTGCCATAAACTCTTTTTGAGCGTTATATGCTGTATGCCCTGCTCCATTAACCCTTTTCTTAATTGAAGTACTCAGCAGCATCTTAATTTCTCTTTGTGGAGTCTTAGTAAAATGAAGGATGGTTATCAAATATTTGCACTGTAGAGATGTCAGCTAAAATTAATTTTTGAGAAATTAGACAAGGTTGGTGGGGATAGCTCAACAAAGCTGTTGTATGTAGATGATGTGGCATTACACTGGAGACTCTGAACAAGAACTCCAAAAGATGATGGGGGAATTGAAAGCAAAAGTAAGGCACACAGGATGAAACTGATTACAGATAATACAGTTGTAAGACAGCAAATGGGGGAAATCAGAAGAAGCTGAGAATTGAGATAGAAGGGAAAATAGTGTAGCAAATTAGCAGCTTCAAGTATCTGGGAAGGGTAGTTCAGGAGATGGGAGATCTGAATGAGGGGGTCAAAGCTAGAATCAGAGGGGCTGCAGCCAACTGGCACAAAGTGTCAGGCATAGTGTGTGATAGAAGAATTCCAAAGAAGCTGAAAAATAAAGTATGCAAAACAATGGTGACACTGACCAGTACTACTGTGTAGTACAGAAACCCAGACAGTGAAGGCAGAACAGCTGAGATAGCTAGAGGTGATGGAGATGAAGTGTCTGAGATAGGTAGTAGGATGTACACTGTGGGACAGACAAAGAAATGAAGACATCTGAGCAGAAGCCCAATAAGCTCCAGTTACAGAGATGGTCAAAGAGAACAGATGACAATGGTTTGGGCACATGTGCAGGAAAGTAGAAGACAGTCTGGTGAAGATGATTTGGGACAGACAGGAAGAAGGCAAGAGGAACAGAGGGCATCTAGCAAAGATGGACAGAAGTCCTGCAACAGTCAGGCATGATTGTCAAAGAAGGTAGCAAAATTGCCTTGAATCGAAAGAGATGGTGACAGTTGATGTGACACCATAGAAAAATGGGATTAAGTAGGATGACATCATGCAACAGTAGAAGCATAAAAATGTTTTTAGGGGCATTAAAATTATTATTTTTATCACATTATCTTATTTTAAACAGTGATGTATAGTCACATATGTTAATAGAAAACTAAAACAAACCATAGTAAACATTTTTCATTTTTAAGCATTGTGTATGTTTTCTTTTTCAGAACTATCATTCATATAATAACATTACATAAATTGCTCAATTACTGCTTTCCCTTAACCCTTGCTCCTCCTCCTGAACATTATTCTGCATGTATTGTTCCCACAAATTACATTTGTCCTTCCACTTTCTTAAGATCCACCCTCCATTTTGTAACCCTTTTACAATATTCAGTATTACAATTACAGTTAGTTTAGATTTTGATTTCAATTTTAAGTGATGGTTTATAGCAAATTTTGTTGTAATGAATAGTTTCTAAACAAATGACTTCGCAGACAGCATGACTTCTTGCAGTGTGGTGAGGGCTGTATGGTAGAGTGGGGGGGACTACACGTGCCTTTTTATGGATATTACCAAAAATACTAAAGGAGGAGTCTGTCAAGATAACGAGGCTCTGTTGTGCAAAATGAATTATGTTGTACTTGTGCATATAAACAAATTCTGCAAGGTACACACATTTATTTTTCCTAACCAAAGAACATACAAGTAAAACTTACCAAAAAATTACAAAAGTTAAATTTTCCATAGGAAAGGTTGATTTGCAAATATAAACTGACAAATATGTAGAGTAAGTACTCACAAGTTTGATTTTTTTCTATATTAAGGAAGACATTTGCCCAAGTGAGTAAGGTACTCAAGCTTCAGAATAAATTTGATTAAATGAACCAATAATATTTCCATCAATATTTTATTCTCTCATTACCCACGTAATCCAATTCAGGTTCACAGGTGAGCTAAGGACTCATCTCCCAGACAGGATACTGCCACAAGAATCAGTAATCATTCATTATCAAAATTATTTACATAATTACAAGGAGTGCATTGTACTTGTGGAAATAATGTTCAAGATAAAAGCAAAAGCTGGGTAGTCTGGAAAAATCTGTGAGCAGTGTTGGGGTGTAATGCCTTTTGAACAAATTTAAAGCTAGTTTAGAATTATGGTTACTATTAAAGAAATCCCAATTCCTCAGAGCCACATGCTCCAGGGATCTAAACCTTGTCATCACAATGAACAAAACATGCTGGAGGATAGGTTCCTGACCCAGAGACTCCCCATACTCTGGAATTGCCCATACATGTCAAGCAGAGCTCTTCCTTGGCCCTCTTCAAAAGGAACATTGAAGAATTAGATGGGAGATAGGAAGTTCACCCCGCGGATCACGTCAGCCACCCTGCTAGACAGGGGTCCAGGGAAGTAAATATTGTGGGGAAAAAATATCCAGGGAATTGTTATGGCTAGGCTTGTATAGGCCCTAGGGCAGATAGCCTGGTACCAACCTATGAACCTAAAAGACTAACATTTCTGTTAAAATAATCATGACAGGGTAAAGAAAGCTGTGATTTTGTTGCTGGCCTTGGTTTTTGTGCAGTTTGTGACACCAGAAAAAAAATATATTTACTGTGTCTTGAAATTGTTTGTTTAAACATTATGCTGGAATCAAACAGATGTACAGCATTTCATAAAGGGTAAAGGTCAGCCTCCCTGGTGAGGCTCTAGCTCATTTAATGGGAGACATAAGTCTGAAACTGTCGTTTAATTTAACTATGAAACATTTGTTTATTTTTATGATGGAGCAGAGTGAATTTAGAAGGAGAAGAGTTAAAAACATGTTTACTGACTTCATACAGCAGTTAAAAAAAATCGAATAAAAAAATCCATTCAGACCCAGAACCAAACCTGAAAATGAGCAGAAGCAAATCTTTTCAAATAATACACAATTCTTCCAATCAAGGGAGTTTCTTTGATAATCATATCAACAAAATCTGTGAAAGTCTAAACGTGTTCAGTCAGTCATTCGCGTATCACCAGTTTACCTATCACATGCCTCTTGAATAAAGGAATAAACAAGAACACTAAATAGAAACCTATGCAAACAGAGGGAGGGCTTGTAGATTCCATACAGAAGGTACTACACCCGAGAGACAAAGTGAAGAACCAAGTGCTGTGAGACAACAACACTAACCACTGTATCACTAATGTTTATGCAATTCAATGAGATGCACTGTCACTTTAATTTACAGCGATGCTGAAAATGTGGAACTTGCCAAAAATACTGAACTTCTTGGCATACGGCCAAATGTTCATATTAATTTTAAACCAACAGCCAGAAAATTATGTAGGCATCCTATTTGTACTGGAAAGTTATGGAATATGTAAGTATATAGGTAACAAGGTGAGACTTTTGTCAGTCAAGCAGAAAAGTACATTCTATTAGAGATCTGAAAAAGAAAATGAACTTCAAAAAATTAGAAAACTCAGGTATCATACAAAAAGTACAGGTCCTACTAGGTTTGTCCAGTTATTGCATTATCCACATAAAAAAAAAAAACAACACAGAAGAGGTCAGGTGATGTGTGGGCATGAAGATGACAAACAACAGTTGACTTCACAGAGACACACTTAACACCCACTGCAGACGATATAATTTTAGACATAAAAGGTGCAACAGATTTTAGCAAGTTCGGTCCTGAGTCAGGACACTGTCAGTTATAATTACATCCTGAGCAACAGCATCACAACATTTATAAAAAACTTGGGATTAAGCAGATATAAAAAATGCTCTGGGTAAATGCATTTGCTGAAATTGTTTAATATACAGTACAGTACAGGTTACAAAGGATATCCAATGTAAGGAGTTTAGTTAGGTAGTTGGTTACCTGAATTTGTTTACTGGGATATAGCACTGATCTCATTAGGCCAGTTTCATTCTCAGCCCAGAAATTCAATGATGGGAATTGTATATGCGTACATGTATTCTAAAAGTCAAAAGTTCTCAGGCACAACACTTTTCTATGCTACCCCAGCTGAGGAATGAATCATGTACTATATGCATAAGCTCACAAAAATCAAACCCATGCTGTATGCAGGGGCAGTCAGAGACAAAAAGAGCAACACAGATAAGTAGGGCTGGATGTGTGGACACACACACACACACACACACACACACACACACACACACACACACACTATCTATCATGCCAGCTTGGTGGAAGGAGACGCAATGCGATGGAAGGAGACACAATGTGAAGTTTGTCATAAGTAAATTTGTCTGGATAACACACTTACATTTAACCACATGTGAGCATTAGTGAGTAGAAGCATCCCTGACTGGCTGCTAGTCTCTGCTACCTCCTGCTTCCTGGGACACGAGTCAAGTCTCGTTCTGCTCATGTTGAAAAAGAAAGGGTCACATCATCGAACTAGGTCATGTGAAAGGTAAGATGACAGAACACCACATACACATTCCACTTTAGTTGCATCCCAGGCAGCAGACAGATGTGCATTTCCTGTGCATAGGTTAACACAACTGCACAGAAATATGGCCCTGTTTTACACTAGGAGATGCCAGGTAATGTACAGACACCCTGAGGTGATGCAGCATAACCCCACAACATGACAAGATTCCTACAGAAACCCACAGAAAATGTAGCTGGCACCACCATCTCACACTGAGGCACCACAGAGTGGCCCACATAGATTTGATATGCTGACCTTGACAAAGACCTGACAGTATTAAGAACAGTCCCAAAATACAATGCTATCTACTTGCAGTTCCATTCAGGGTATCGTTACCTAATGTCCACCTCCCATGCATGATGATCATCAGTAGTGGTGCATTGCAGGTCATCATATCAATGCTTGCACTGTTCCCCTGATATGACAATGTGCACTGCAGAGGCCAACATCTCAGCAGGTTCTACCAGGCATCTATTTTTATGAATGATCCATCAAAGTGCCTAGTAGCTACTCCCTGAACTGGCTGCTAAGGATATACATGATGGTCTTGCACTCTTCCATATAATGTGCTCAGAAAATTATGGTACCTTCATCAGGAATAAATGTCAGTCTGTAAATCTCACTGGCAGTGTGATTTCTGACTCAAAGATCATGTGCCATGCTGCTCCAAGGTGATACATGGTAGTAAAATAAATAGATCACAGGCCTTCATAGAACCTGAACTAATTTGCCAATATTTATTTATTTATAAATGTATTCATTCATTGCCTTTGTTTACTGAGAAAGTCAAAAAATTACAATTCCAGTAAAATGGATAATGCAATACAGTACATAATTTCAATAAATAGGGTGGCCTAATGGTTAAGATGTTTGCCTTACAAACACAAGGTGCAGGGTTTGCATCTCATAAGGGATAATTGGTTAGGCTTAAAATGGTTCGCAAGGGCAGTTAGCCTAGTACTAACCTATGAACCTAATAAAAAATTAACCTAATAGCAAGTACAATACAATACATTTCCAGTTACGGAAAATAACAACAGCTGAAGTACTCAGTTTCAGTTTACAAGATTTTAAGTAGACTAAAGACAAGAATAAGTAAGGGGGGAAATGCATTTGAACTGACAAGACAAAATGATTAGAGAGGCACAGGCTTCCTGTATTACTGTATAAGGCACGTAAAATGACAAAGGAAATGAGGCTGTAGAAGAGAAAAGCTAAAAGAGGTTGCTGGAAATTAAAGAAGTCTTAAGGGAGCTAGTTAACTATATGATTCTATTATTCTGTGTATACAAGATATCCAGTGGGAGTTAGAAAAGTATAGAGGGTGCTAGTTTATTGTACTATTGTACTGTTATAGGTTCATAGGTAAGCTCTAGGATAGCTGCCCTTGCTGTCCAATTTAAACCTAGCCAATTTACCTTTTTGTGCTTGAAATAACCAATCCCATATGGTTATCGATAGGCCTTTCCTATCCTATGGCCAAATCTTCTTCTTTTGGCTTTTTCCTGGTTAGGGGTCACCACAGCAGATCACCTGTCTGCTCATGATTGGCAGTGGAGTTTTACAGTGTCGAGTTGCCAGCCCAGCGCCCAACCTTCCACAGAAGGCACACACATGCACACAATCACACGTAGGGCCAATTTAGAGTATCCAATCCACCTACAACATGTCTTTGGGATGTGGGAGGAAACCGGAGCACCCGGAAGAAACCCACGCAACCACAGGGAGGACATGCAGACTTTGCACAGAAGGCACCCCAGCCAAGAATCAAACCGGAGAACCTCTTGCTGTCAGGTACTAACGCTAACTGCTGCACCACCATGGCCACCCACCTATCCTGTGGCCAATAATTATATATTACCCCTAATGACAATAACTCAGATCATACCACAGATAATTTTAGGGGGCCCATACATGGGATAAAGTATGCAGTCCTGGGGTTGCACTCTAATACGGACAAAACTTTATTTTATGTGGATGGGGAGTCTGTTCCACAGCAGATGTATCCTCTGTGAGATATACCCGTCTCTCCAAACTGTTCTGTTGATGTTGCAGAAGAGGTTTAGATCAGGTCCCTAGACTGAGCATTTCTGATGCCATTTGGCTTACTGATGCGCAGTAAATCCATCAGTAATGGGTGAGAGGATGCTTTGTATGCTAGACACTGATCACCTCATAGCAGTCTGTAGGGTACTGAGAAATTGACAGGAATTTGAGTCAGTCTATGTGCTACATGTTTAGTCCTTCTACCCGTTGGTAAGGTATCTCTGTGGGTGTTCCTCTTGTATGTGTCTGGACAGATACATGCCAAAGGGGGAAGTATATTCAATGATTAGTCTAAGAGCCGAGTAAAGGGGAACAATGACATCTCTAGATCTAGGCACAATTCCTTTGTCTATAAGCTATACAATATAGAAGGACTTTCTTGCAATGGACACATGTTGGCCAAAAGTTAGGTCACGGTCCACATAGGTTCCGAAATCTCAAACAATTGGGTCAATTATTAGACGTGTATTTTCAGTGTGGTAGTTCCCTGGGATAGATAACATCCCAAAGGATACAATAATACACATTTTGCCATTTAATTTCAGTCCATGATTTTGGCACCGGTTATTTATTTGGGATAATCCTTCTTGCAGGATGGCCAAGTAAATTGGGGATTCGGTGATGGTTCCTAGGGTGTAGTCATCTGCAAACATACTCATCCAGAGCTCTTTGGTATTGGCTTTTACTTCAGAAAAGTAGATACCAAAACAGGATAGGTTCCAGCACAGAATCCTGGGGAACTCCACTGGTGACTGGTCTCTTTGTGGAGGTAACTTCCCCTATTTTTATCATCTGCATCCTGTGAGCCAGCTGGCAATTCAGTTGGTGACAGAGGTTTATTCCCAGTTTAGTTAGCTGTTCTCCTATGCCTTAGTAGGCGACTGTGTCACAGGTGTTAGTCAGGTAGAGGTATATTGTGTGTACCATTTTGTCTTCATCCATTGCTTTGGGGACCTTTTCAAAATATAAAATCCCCCAGATTGAGTAAGCATGACCTGTCCTTGACAAATCCAAACTGAGATGGGTCCATTGTTTCTAGGCTTCCTACGTCCCAATTGATTAATTCCATAAGTCTTTCAATGGCTTTGTATCTCAGGCTGGTAAGACTTATGGGTCTGTAATTGCCTGGGTCTGTGGAAGGTCCTCCATTATGCAGCAGATTGACTGTAGCTGTTCTCCATCCACTTGGTACAAAACCTATATGGAAGATGAGATTGAACAGTGTTGTTAGGGGTGTAGTTAAATCATGCTCGTGCTATTGAAGATGCATCCAGGGATATTGTCAGGACCCACTGATGCACTATTTTTTTATTTTGATAGCACTTTTAGGACTTGGTCTTGTGTGATAGCTGGAGGTAAGCTAGTTTCAGGTGAATCCTTAGGGACAGATGGGGGGGGGGGGGGGGGGTAAAGTTAAAGCTAAATTTATTGGCCAGTAGGTTCACTGTATCTTCAGTCTTAGTGTAGGTAACATGATTCACAATTGGCTCGGCACATTGCTGCATTGTTTTTTGAGATTACAAACATAACTAAAAATGCCTTCTGATTGTCTTTGGCTAGGGTAGCTATTTTAGCCTCAAACATGGCTTTTGGTAGATTTTATTCAGCTCTTGAGTTGTTTATTATAGTGACAAGGGCTCTAATATTCTGAGAATTGCTGTCCTTACATTTGGACAAAATTATTGTCCGTTTATTATAAGGCTTGTTGACATTACGGTTCCACCATGTGGGCTTGTTTTTGGGGTTCGCTTTGCACTTGTTCTTACAAGGTACAGCTGCATCTATGCAAAAGTTTACATGCTGGTATAGTGTGGTGGTGTACATTTCTGCAAATTCAGTGGATTTAACTGGGTTTGGTGGGGATTTGAAGCTTGACAATATATCACTTAGGAGTAGTTAGTTTGTCTTAAAGAAATTTCTAAAGATGCCTTGGGTAGAAGAGGTCTCTAGTTTCAGTTTTGCTTTGAAGGAGACTACTTTATTCTATCTATATAGATTATTCAGGGGAGGAGCATTGGCACAGCCATTGATACATTAGGTGACATTTTAGATGCATTTTGAAAGAAACCCAGGAATATTCTTTCCTCAAGGAGAAAGGAATGGCATTTCAAATTTTGGAGACATAGGAGAGTCACCTGCCACGTTTTTAAATTTAATGATATGCAAGGTTTCTAGATGAAATAATGAATTAGGATGAGTTGGGAATATGTTAGGTTGTGGGGAAGTTCTAACCAGTGTAGCTCTTTGAGGGCCATGCAGTGGATAGTCCTGTAAGGAAGGTGTGCAGCAAACTTGGCAACCTTTTTTGTAGCATTGATCCAGCTTGTTGAGCAGGATGGTTTGCATTTTAGTACAGATGAGTGCAACATAAAGGAGTGTGGGCTGAAGGAGGGAGGTGGCAATACGTCTTGTACAAAGATGTATACATCTGCATTGTTTCATGGAATGCAACCATTTTGTTTGCCAAGTACTTCAGATTAAGAAAGCTATATTATATATCTGGGCAGCAGTTTCAGGACCTACAGGAAGCTTAGAGAAGGTATACAGTATTATGCACATATGTGGTGTTTTGTGCGTCTTCCTAATGATGTGCACCCTTGAGAAGGACTTCATTTTACATAATGCTAACAGTATGTGCATGTGAATATGTTAACTATACATAGGTTATAATAAGATATTGTTGCCTGTATAATCTGTGTACATGACTTAGTCCTTATGGGAGGTTACTCCCCGAGTAATCTATATAGTAGCCTACAGTATTCAGAACATTATTCCTATTTCACTACACTGTATTGGATAGAGCTGTGTCACCAGTGTTTTCCTGTAGGTCCACTAATGTTAGCATCAGGAATGATGGTCTTACCCTAAATATACCTACATGTTCTAACAAAGGGTTAGAACTACAGGGATACATATATGCCAATGTATGGCAAGCAAACCAGTTGTATGTATTCCTATATCTGTCTCTACAGCTATACTAATATTGCAATAGCTTTCCCTTTGGATTATAATATAGAAAACTATCTCACTCCTTTGTCTGCAATTGTTATCCTACTAGTCCCAATAGCTTCCTGCCACAAGTTCACAGTCATCTGCATTTCCAAACGGCAAGGTGGATGGCAGAAGTTGGACAGTTTTAGCCCTGCTGAAAATTATGTCCTTCTATAGACAGTCAGGACAAATGAATGGTGTCTGTTGGAAGAGGGGGTGCTGAACAGCCTTTACAGCACCAAGTATGACAGACTGTGGTCCATGACATAGTTGCCATGGGGGAGTAATTGTTCAGTATAGCAGTGTCATAAGAATGTTAAAGACATGCTACACCATGCAAAGGCAAATGTATGTTTCACAGTAGCTAAGCGGTCAGCCACTAGAGGTGGTAGGGAACACACAAACAGAAAACTAACAGAGAAGGTATTTGTGCCCATACAGGGGGAAAATAGTACTGGGAGAATCCTTGAAGGAATAGACACTGGCATCAAGATGGACCACACCTCATGTCTCAGTGGACAACTTAATAAGCTAGTATCATATATATCAGACATCTATACAGCAGCACTGCACATTTAGACTGCAGGCTGTCCATAGTACATGCTTCTTCTATGTTATAGAAACATCAGGTATCCAGCCACATCAGAGGTGGAATTGTATGGTATGTATGGTACAAACGTAACGTGTTCAACAGGAACATAGTCATAGGACACACTCATGCTCAATCTGGTGTGTACTTGTGTTGTGTATTCACACAGCAGAGCTCTGCTATAGTGATACTTGCAGTGGATAGGGAAAGACAACTGGTTGAGGACACCTGTGCTGGAAACAATAATGATGACAATATATAAATACTGGTATCACCATCAGAGGACACCATGGTACTATCTGGCTCCATCCAGAGTAGAAATTAAGATGAAACAGTCTCAGTGCTCACCATGCCCGGTCCCCCATGTTTCCAATCACCAGTGATGCCCCACTTGCAGCTGCAGCAGCAGATGAGCACACTGCATATCATGTGGGCATAGTCAGCACTGTGCAGCCTCACAAGCATGCCCAAAACCTTCTTATGTCACAGCTGTTCCCAGACATGCAGACAGTTCTTGGATTAACTTGCAGATGTACTACACTATTAACAATTCAGGGTCTCCAGATACCCAGTCCATCATTAATATATTGCCATGTTGCACATGATTTATGAGGATGCCACCCAGCTCTGCCAGCATCTTTGCGAAGACATGAAGTCCAGGGACACAGTACTGATTGGTTTTATGAGGTCAGTGCTGACATGCATGACTTCCATGCAGATGATTGCTAGTGCTACAGTCATTTTTCACATTGGTAATGTTGTCCGAGGTCAGGCTAGGCATCATATCTAGTGTGACTATGTACAGGGAATCAGAGTATACACCATCTTCACCTGCATCTGGAAGTGCAGGACACTCTGCCAACCTTTCTTGTGGATGATGGTGACACCTGGCCTCCATTAGAAAAAGGCACCTTCCTGAAGACTATCAATATCACCATCTTGCAGTCCAACATTATCCATGCCATGGAGACCCTTGACTTTACTGAACCAAGCCAGTGCATTGACCATAGATGATCACAGACTAGCACCACCCACCCCACTACTGGATGAAATTAAGCCAGACACACATTACCCATCATCTCAAGAACCCCCGCCTCCATCTCCTGTGTCATGCTCCTGCCATTCTCTGTGAGTTGACAGCAAAGTGATGTTGAGTCCCTGTCTACCTGGGCACATGATGTCTGTGACCTACTCCACCATACCTCTTGTGTAGAATATATGGGAATATCTGATGCATAGTACAGCTAGGAAAATAATGGCACAATAATCAAACTGTATATTAGTGCTTTATGCATAATAATTGCTCTGTATAACACCACACTGTCACTGTGCGCTCAAGGCCCCTCTTTCTGGAATAGACATTGCTGCTTGACATGCACTCTCATCAGCCAGTTGTGTTAACTGTGCCCAAGTATCACTGGGTGGCTCAGCCTGCATCTGCATCGGCATATTACATAGCATATGACATGCTAAGAACTTTCTGCAGCCTATGGCAGGGTCATACTGAAGTGTCTTCCCCAAACATATCAAGGCAATGGAAGTGGGGTCTGAGCATGCTGAACACGTCCTACAATTTGTGAGTTTCCTTTGTATATGGCATTATACTGGCATTCATCCACACTCTGAGTTCGGAATAGGCATCATAAGCCAGGGTAACAGTAGATACAGTGTTGTAGGTGATGCATGATATCAGTATGTGTGGAAGGCCTTAATATATTTGGACAAATAATAAATGTAGCCATATTTCTTATCATTAGCTACAGAGTCAGTGCTGGCAGAGGTATACCATATGAATGAATAGTGCATACTGCCTTGATTAGACCCCACATTTACCACACTACCTGGCAGTCCATGAAATAGTACCACTTCCTGTTCCTAATCTTTTGTGATTGAGGGCTAGATGAGGCAGTTATTCTTACACGAATGCAGTCTATGGCATCCAGCAACAAGGCACACAGTTTTCTCTCCATGTCTCTCCTCTATCAAGCCCATCCACTTTTCACTGCATGGATGTTCCTCAAAAGAAAAAAACTTAAAACTACAACCCCCAGGAACAACTGGCAGATTGGCAGGCCTTTTCCCAAACTATATGTTCTTATCCACATGCAGAAGCCTTATGCTGATAAATTTAAGTATTCTAGCTGCAGAAGAATAAAAAAATATCCAGTGTATCTCCATTGGTCTCTTAAAAGGTCACTGTCTTTAGATCAGAAAGATCTATACAAGCCTGGGTATGCAAAAGTATAAGGTCATGCATTCCTATTGATTCTGTGTGTGTGGGTGGCAACCCTCGTCAATAATAGCCTAAACAATTGTCCTTAACTACTGGGAAGCAACCTAGAGTCACCTGGTCAGAGATGCTGTGATACAATATATCTATATAAATAAATATACACCTGGTCAGAGATGCTGTGATACAATATATCTATATAAATAAATATACATACCATCCATCAGTGATACCATGTCTTTTGGTGCCAGGTGCCAGATGCCACCTCAGGAATATTGGTCAGGAAGTAGAGGTGGTTGTGGTGCTAATTGCTAACAAATGCTATGAATCCTAGAATTTTTGATGTCTGCAACTTTGATATTTTCAACATTTTTACCCTTTTACAGTCAGGTGCATACTGGTGCATAATTTTTCCATGTACGACTATGAATTATGACTGCTTGCCTCATGCAATTTAATTTCTGTATGCAGTTTCATTTGCATGTGATCATGTCATTGTTTACCTGCATTTTCTACAGCACATGTGTGTGTCCTGCACTGTAGCACAACACGAGACTATGAATCAATTCAGAGGCATAGTAGGTAGCTCACTTACCTTTGATGCTGGAAGATCAGAAAATTGTGGGTTTTATTTCTACCTATGGTACGTAGATACATTTTAGTCAGGCAGTTAATACAGATTGAGGATGTGCATTATTAACAATCACCTTCCAGTATTTCTGGGTTTGATTTCCACACCTTTCATTTGCTTACTGCATGACTCTAAGTCATTTAACCAAAGAGCCTACTCCAACATGAGACTTAACTCTGGTACTAAAAGCTTTAGTTCTTCTGCCCTCTGAACCTGCAACTACTTGCAATCCTAAATTTCTATCTTGGAAGACTTAATTTTTGATGGCCATTACTTTAGCAAGACTAATTGCCCTAGGGCAACTGCGAAAGTGGGCTAGGCTCCTCAATCATTTTCTGGACTGTATGCCTAGCAACTACCTAGGACTTTCTACCAGGCTGCCCATATCTGATTCACTTGTACCAGTACACTGAGTACTATTCATCCTGTGAATCTACTCAGTGCCTCCACTAACAAATGACTCGTGCATTGTAAGATAATTGCATCTTCTGCAGTTAGTTTCCTGTGTTTATTTTCTGAATATCATGTCCTATAGCTACCTGTTTTTTTTAAATGCCTGTGCATCTTGTACCTGTGATTTTTGAATTGCATATGCAGCTTCTTTATACTGACATATTCACGTAATGGTATTTTGTCCAAGGCATGGCTGAAAATGGTCCAAGGACCAGCTTATATACCTGGTTATCAAATAAAAATAAACAAATGTCCTGTACAAGACATGCATGTGCATCTATCATTAGGTATTGGCAAAATGTTCTGGAAGTAGAATCATGACACATGGAGGCAGCTTTACCTATGGCCTATATTTTACAACACAATCATGGAAGTTCATAATTTTGGGCGTCACTGCCTCCATTATTACATTTGTACTGCAAGCAGTTTGCAACATATGCATGTTGACCGTCTGTCAGATTGCTGAAGGTGTAATTTTGGGTGAGAGAGACCCGATTGCAAAAATGTTGGGATGGTGTTTTATGGAGCTATGTACAAGGAAGCTGAAAGGACTACCAGACTGCTTCTAATCACACAGAGTAGTGGTACGGCATGTGTCGATTTTGATAGGATATACTCACTGGCATGTCTAGTGTAAGCATATTATTATTATTATTATTACTGATTTATCGCCATAACAAGGAAATGGAAATCAGTTATTCCAAATTTAGAAGATGTTAAAAGCATAATGCAGGAAATCTGTCAGAGGCTCACTAGCGACAGGATAAAGTGAAACAAACATGCTGAAGGTCTTGTTAGGGTCTCCCTTCCTATGTGGCACCCTCACTGCTTAGGTCAAGTTTTGTTACCTGTGCAATTCATTTGAGACAAAAGACTGAACAAACCTTATTGTTTATAATGGGAAAACAGGATGTTCAACTTCTGATTTTTACTTTTGTATTTTTAAAGGTGCATTTTAGTCTAATGAAGGAGGACAAGACCTATTGCAATATCCCTATTTACAGGTTTTTATTGTTGCTGTATGTAAATGTTTTCTAGCTAGTTTCACTGTGTGTAAGGTATTAACTGGAAATTTTCTCCATTTGTTAAACATCTGTTTATTTGTTCTGACTTCCTGCCAAGGAGTGTATCATAGAACGGATTTTGTTTCACACCCTCCTTCCCTATTGTATCTTGTTCTTATATTTTGTGGCCTTGCAGTTGTCCGCACCTACTGTAAATAAGATCTGGGACTTTCCTCCCAGTCTAGTGTCATTAGCACATTCTACCTAATACAGAGAGAACATCTGAGAAGGCCAATCCACTTAGTTTCTTAACCTTGAATGATCTCTGTTCCTCCTTTCACCCTTTCCACTTTACTAAAAAAATCTACCATTGCTAGAATCTCCTTGTGTTCTAACTGAGTGTGCTTCTCAAACAATCTGGAAGTATAGAGCTGATACGTATATTTTTTGGCACTTTTAACTGTTCAGAGTTGAATAAAACAATAATTGAATTCAGTTCAGAACACTGTTTGAATAAATTGTATTTATTTAAACTGTATTTGCTTTAATATTGCTACAACTCAAGGTTTCTACCTTGCACTACATTTGAATTCTTTTTAGTGCTGTTTTAGCTGCTTTTCTGTTAAAAAAAAAAAAAAAAAACTAAGCTTGTTTCCTGCCTTTCTTATAACTAGTCCAGTCCAGATACAGATGTGCTGTATCCAGAACTGTTTTGTAAGCTTCAGAGCCACTCCCTTAAAGGAACAATCCCAGGGATTTTTGTTTTGATTCTGGTCTTTGTTTACATTTTCAGTCTGGCTTTATGGGCATGTCCTAACTTTGGCTGCAGGGGTTGGGGGAGGGTGCTTACAGGAAGCTTCAGAAAAGTTAGGCAGATTCCTCTTCAAATTGCAGTTGTACTCACAACAGCTCCCGCTGAGTCATTCATTAGTTTCAGCTGTCCTTTTTATCCTCAGAAAAACTAGCTTTTCAGGAATGTTATGACTTTACTTGCTAATACCCTGCAGAAAAGCGTCTGAGCAGTGCAAAGTTAAAACATTGGTAAACAGCGCTTTCAGTTAATTTTATTTCATATTTTAATTTTGTGCCGATTTCTAAATGCTAGCTAAGTGCAATGATTTTTATGACACAGATGCCCTAGCTTCTGATGAAAGCATCTGAAAGTTGCAAGTTTTAAACAGTAGTAGAAACAGTATTGTTTCTTTTTTCATGTTCAAATTGATCTCAGAATATTAGCCAAGTGTGATGGTTTTCTTACCTTCCAATAACTCTGTACAAAGGCATATGTCTGATACAGGGTTTAAACATGAGTAGACTGTCTTCATTTCCTTTTATTTTAGTCTACATTGCTCATATAAACTCTGAAAGCTGTTATAATAACACAATTTGCATTATCTGCATTTTCTGAAGGATAAGAAGTCTCAGCTCAGATATATGTCATTATTTAGTAGCTTTCATCTTCATTGATTTGGAGGAAAATCGCAAATTTTATGTGCAATAGACGAAAAATATCAGATGAAAATCTGGGCATTATTGGACAGTTGAGCGGTATGGCTGCCAGACACACTTATGCATTCCTTATTTTATTTTGTGCTGTTCTTATGCATTTCCTACTATACGTGCTATATGCTACATGTTGGTGACATAGTGGCTGCACTGTATGATATGCCCTTAAGCAGTTTTATTTCTCTCTTTACCTTACAACTGTATGCACTGGTACTTGATTCCACTGTTATCTGTAGACAGGTAACTGAAATGATACAGTGTGGGTTTTTTGTTTTCATTATGTCTCTACTGCTTGACGAGTGGCTAATTCCCTGTCTGACAGTCCTTAGTCTTACATGACTTTTTTCAAACTGTTGTTGCTGTTCTAAGTTACTCACATGAAGGCAACATCAGAGCAGTGACACAGCTAGTATCCTACCCTCTTCACTACCTCATTCTCCAGTACTTTGCCCTTCATGGCAAATCAACATAAAATAGATAATTTTCCTTGTATGTGTGTGTGCCCTAACTTCATATATTGCTTTTGTACAATTATATACAGAGTCACTGTAGGGCGGCCACATCTCCACGTGCCCAAAGTGGGAATTTTTTTTGAAAATGTGAGATTTTGTAGGACAAACGACACCTACAACCAGTGCAAAGGATTGGACTTCAGTTTACTGCCAAAATAAAAGCTCATTTTTTAGAATTTGATTTATTTATACTGTTTCATATAATATTTAAGAGTTTCAAAGACATGATAATGGATTTATGCATGTATTGAAAGGAAATGTAGGAAACATTTTTGTCCAAAAATTCTCAGTAATTTCCTGTGGGATCAGTAAAGTATTTCTGATTCTGATATTTGACTTTTTGATGTTTTTACACAGGACACAACTGTCCAGGCAGTGGCTGTCTTGCATAAAGTGGGACATGTGATAACCCTATGTTACTGACATTACTAAAGATATGCAGCACACATTGGAAATCTGTTCTGTAAAATAGTGATGGTCACTGCTGCAATACAACCATTCCTTAATACCGTGCTACCTGTCATTATGTCTAGACCAAAAATTCTCTTTTCAGCACAAGGGTCACGTTGTCACTTTGTTATAGGGCAATATTAAACACAAGGATACCTCCATCTGTCTTTTTTTTTTTTTTAACAAGTTTATTGTTTTTAACATATAAAATAAATATCATAACAATTTTATACAAGTAATTAAAATAGAAATGGTTATAACATTCAATAAATAACCAAAGTATTTACAAAGACATCCACTACAATCAAATCAATTAAACTAAAATACAATGCTATTGAAGTTAAGATTTATTTCACAAATTTTGTAAAGTATCCCATATAATATAGTAAGATGTTTTTCTAGTAGTTCTTGATTTTATTGTCATCAATTTCATATGGCACACTACAGTCATAACATTTTTAAATTCATTAAACGAAGGAGGTGTATCTGAAATCCAATTTCTGGTTATTATTTTTCTAGCCACTGCTAGAATAGACCATAACAAGGGAAGCTTAACCTTTTTAACACTTTGAGGTACAGGAGTGTTGAATAATATAAGAGATTTAGAAATAATGAAATTATCTGTAAAAAGAGCCTGCAAAAAATCATTAATTGACTTCCAATATTCATTCAATTTTATACAGTCATAAAGCATATGTGCCCAATCAGCATTAATTTCTACATTACATCTTTTACATAGATTGTCTTTATTATTTATTTTATTCATCATCAAAGGTGTATAAAACAATCTATGTAAAAATTTCCAAGTAAAAAGTCTCCAGATAATGGAAGAAGTAGTTTTATAGGCAGATTCCAATATATATTGTTTATCTTGTTGATTTGGTAATTCACCATTAATGGAAGTAAAATAATTCCAATAGGTATCTACATTGTAATAAGTTTCTTCTCTAATAATTTTATGTATGTATGAAAGCTTACCTTTATCAGAAACTTTATGTTGTAAATTTAATATCAAGTAATCAATCAGTGTTGGAATAGATTCTTTAACTGTTATAGTTATTAAATCAATTTTATTAATGAGATGTTGTCTAAAGGTCTGAACTTCTAACCAACAAGTTTCTCTCAGATCAAATTCTTGTTTTAAGAAGTCTAAACTTTTAACTTTATTATCAGATAGCAACTGATACCAGTACTTTAGATCATTTTCTGTGACTAAATGAGTTCTTTCAGAAGTGGATGACAAAAGCATACCTCGTGTATACATTATAGGGAATATAATAAAGTTCCATTCCTTATACTTAGGATGCATGAATATAAAATTACGATAACTAATAATAATGTTTAATGGATAACTAACTATATATTTTGGTGTAATGGGTGAAGTACAGAATTCTTTTAGTAACCATAGCATGGAGTTATTTACAATCAAATTTTTATGTGTTAAAGAGATTTTCATGAAGTGAATACTAATTAGTTCCCAATAATCTTTCCATTTTGCAACATGTGACTGATCTATTAACAAAGTAATAACTTTTATAATAGAAGAGATAGTATATAAGTTAAAGTCTGGAAAAGAAATGCCCCCTTGAGACCAGCTATTAGTACGTTTCTTTAATGCAATCCTAGGTCTAATAGGTGCCCATAGGAAATTTAACATTAATGTATTCAATTTCTTGATAATTATTTTTGTAGGTGGGAGTATTATTGATTGTATTAAGTATAATATCTTGGGGAATATTATCATTTTAATAATTGTAAGTCTCTCTTCCATAGTAAAAAACATATTATTCCAGGTATTGAAAATATTTTGTATATTAAGAAGACAGGTATTATAATTATTATGTATAATAGATTTGATATCTTTAGTTAATATTATACCTAGATAAGTTATCTGACCTGAATTGGGTATATATTTACTAAAATCACTAATGAGAACATTTTTTCATGTATATATAGGTAGTATTTTAGTTTTTTCTTCATTGAATATTAAACCAGAAATATTTTTAAAATTCATCATTTTATCAAATAGGGACTGCATAGAAGAATTAGATCCTGCTGATGTAATTAGAACATCATCTGCAAAAAGTTGAATTTTAGATGTTGTATTTTCATCTATTTCAAATCCCTCTACATCAGTAATGTTTCTGATCAGATTAGCCCAAGGCTCCATTATTAAAGTAAATAATAGTGGAGAGAGTGGACACCCTTGTTTTGTACCTTTTAAAATGGGTATTTTTTGTGAGACATATGTTCCTATCTTAATGTAAGCCAATGCTCCTTTGTATAGATATTCAATTAGATTTACAAATGCATCTGAGAAGTTTATGCACTTCAGTAAGGTAAACAAGTAGTCCCAACTTACTGAATCAAATGCAGAACTTATATCGAGACTAATAAGTGTTAAATCTTTCTTTTTCCTATTTGCAAAATCAATTAACGTTAAAGTTCTCCTAATATTATCAAAAGTATTTCTATTTATAATGAAGCCTATCTGATCTATATCTATAATACCTGGGATGATTGTCTTCAATCTATCAGCAAAAATACTCAAACATTTTATAATCAACATTAAGTAATGAAATGGGTCGATATGAAGTGCATCTAGTTGGATCTTTATTAGGTTTCAAAATTGGCGAAATAAATGTGTATTGCCAAGATGGGGGAGTTATTAGCTCATTTTGGGCCAAAATAAAAACCTTATGTATTAATGAGTATGTACTTTTAGAAAGAATTTTATATATCTCTGGTATAATACCATCATTACCTGGTGCTTTGTTTGATGTAAGCTTGTTTATTTGTGTAACAACCTCTGTATATGAAATACTTTTATCCAATAGTTTAGTCTGTTGTTTATGAAGTTTTTTATTCATGTTTGTAGTTATAAATTCCTTTATTTTATCTTTAGGTTCCATGTTAATGTTATTATGATTAATTTTGTGAAAGTGATTTCTAAATTTATCTAATATTTCTGGTAGACTAGAAACATTCTTCTTTTTCCTTAGAGAGAAAATTTCTTTGATATGATTTTGCTTATTTAACCTTTTTGTTTTATTCTTAAGTCTATGTAAGTATTTGGGACTTATTGAGTAAGACAAAAACTTGTATTTCTCTAAAGTTATTTTAACTTTATGAGTTAAAATTTCTTTATATTTCTCATTTAGTTTATTTCTTCAATGACTTTTTTGTCCATAATATTTTCTTTATTATTATGCTTACAAGAGTCTAATTTACTTTGAATATCTAATAATTCTTTATCCCAAGATTTCCTTTTATTATTATACCATCTGATACTTTGTCCATATAGATATGATTTTAAAGCATCCCAGACATAAACAATGGAGACTTCAGGAGTATTATTTATGTCTAAAAAATGTTGCACTTCTGAAAGTATATAATCTTTATAATCTTTTAGTTGAGTTAGGTATGCTGGTATCCTTTTGATCTGAACATTGTAAGTACTTTTTATCATGAACTCAAAGACAATTGAATTATGATCTGATATAGGACACAAAATGATTTTAGAGTTAACTAACTCTGTTACCATCTGGTTAGAAATAAAGACTATCTATTTTTGAATAAGTTTTATATCTGTTAGAAAAAAAGGTGTATGGCAATGAATTTGAGTCGGATTATTAATATCATTTAAATAAGAATTAACAAAATCCTTTAAATGTTTTGCATTAGATGTAATTTTCCTTTTTCCTATAGTAGTAGTATCTTTTTCATGTAGGATACAATTAAAGTCACCTGCTAAAATAATATCTCCTGTAGAGAATGATATGATCTTATCAAGATGATATTTCACTGTGTTAATACCTATTCCTGGTATCCAATATACATTGATTAATGTATATGTCTTTCCATTAATTTGTATCGTAACCATACAAAACATTCCTTTATCTCCATAAGACTTAATAGTTTTAGGAATGGGCATACTTTTATTCCATAAAATAGCCACACCTCTCTTTTTCTGAGTGTGCTCTGAACTAACTAATACTGTATATTTATTTGTGTCTAATTTATCAATATCTTTTTTCAAGAGATGTGTTTCTTGAAGGAATACTAAGTTGGCCTTATGTAAATTAATGTATCTCATTAAGCTTGCCCTTTTACATGGATTATTCAGTCCATTAATGTTTAAAGAAATTCCTTTTAGGGAAGTCATTTGGCATTTTTAAAACATATAAAACTTATAATCAGAATAACAATTAACAAAATAAGTAGTGTTATACCTCCTCCTTTAGGTGTACCATTAAATATAGCTGTATTTATTGAAACTCTTATGGGATTTTGTATAAGCTTCAATTTTGTTTGTAGTGACAATGAGCTTACAAAATGTATTGTGGATGTCAGAACTATATACAAACAACAGTAAACAGAAGAAACTAATATAAGGATTAAACCTTGCACCCAGCCTGGAGTTAAATGAGTAGCACATACCACTCAAGTTAACCCCTTACCCTAAGCAGCAGTACCTCAGCTACTGCCTTATCAATTTAATACTAGTTATTATTAACTAAAGTTAACATCTTTCAATTAGATTATCTAGTAAGACAAAGCTAAACATTAGATAAATCAGCATCATATAAACAAATAGAAACTTTTTAAAACAATTCATACTGCTATGTACATCTTTTTAATATAATACATTTATAATCAAATAACGTTCAAATAAACTTGATATTAGGAACCAAGAAGAGAGAGAGAAATAAAAGAAGCGAGAGAGAGAGAGAGAGAGAGAGAGAAAAAAAAAAAAGGGCATATCTACATATTAATTTATTCAAAGTTTGCAAAAATAAGTTCTGATGTTCATTTAAAGTCAATAACTTAGGCTATTATGGTTCAGACATTACATATATTAAGATGTACCTATTTTCTGTCATAGAAATGCAGTTAACAGCTTACTTGCATCAAAGCTTTTTTCTCATACTTATTATTGCCAGTAAAATAAAATATTTATGTTCATAAAAATGGTTACAAATCATACTGCATAGCTATGCAAATTCCCAGATATACTTTGTGAAGAAAGCCATCTGTATTTTATATATCTGAACTGCTGCTTTAAAATATGTCACATGACAACTTCTTTTAAGATAAAATCATAATGATATTTATGCTTGTCAGTTGGATAAGTCAAATGAATTGTAGCATTGTATATGTTTAAATCATAAGTATTTACATACATTAATATGTTATAGTCAAGTAAACTTTCAAAAACATATGTATATATGTTTTACTTTCTATGCCTTCTAAAATATCACATTTGCTTACTATGGGATACTGAATCATTTAAAATCTTTATAACTTTCATATTTTATAAATTATAACATGAATAAGTAAGTAATTATAAAAAAATAACTCACATTTAAATGTTATAGAGTTCATTTTCCATCGCAAAGTCGCATTTGCAGCAGTTCTACTTCCTGGTAGAGTGTTCTTCTTGAATCTGCGATGTGTCAGTGTGAATTCAGGGGTCAAAGTTCAAATTGACTGTATTCAGCTTCTCTGCATGAATTCTGAGTGTTGAAGCTTTTAAAACAACTCGAGGACACTATTCACGAGGTAACCCACATCCCAAATTGTCTCCCTTAACATTCTGGCAGGAATTTTGATAAATGCAAGTGACTGGCATTCATTTAGCAATATAAATGAAACTAAACAGAGCAAAACCTTCGTGAAGTATTTTACAAGTTATTACAGCCTCCATGACAGTAAAACTAAGCCCACAGTTATTAAAAGATAATACAACTAATTTTTATGCCCCTATTCAATTTTTATACAAATCTTATTATTTGCCTTTATCAGTAATATCAAAAGCATGTAAGTGTACTTATATAAAAGAAAAAGAGAGAGAGAGAAAAGAAAAAAAAAAGAGTAGAAAATAAAAAGAGAGCAAGAGAAGAAATAGAAAAATAAAAAAGAAAGCTATAAAAAGTATCTACAGTGGAATATTACTTGCTGTTTATATTAATAAAGATAGATATGAAACATATTATTTACTACTATTTAGTTCTAATTATTAGTAATTAAAGCATGACAGATTATTTGTAAACAAGTATAAGCAATAGAATCATGGGAAAATAATTAGCAACAGTATTTAAACAGCACATATACTTTTTTACAAGGAATTAATAAGTTATTATTCCACTTATCATATTTTCATTACACTTCTCTCCCTGCCCTCCCCCACCCCTTACTGAATGCATAATCTATAAAAAATGTCATTATTTAAAACAAAAGAAAAAAAATGTATCACATTACTAACCTTGAGTCTCTTTGTCACAAAGAGAAACAGATTGATTGATAGCTTGTTATTAGTTCCTCAGATATTTTGACTATTTATGAAACAAAAACAGTTCTTTGTACACAGAAAATAACTTTGATTAAATCTTTTTCAGAATATTTGTGGCTTTCTGAAAATGCAGTAACTGTATTTAAGAAGATTAATATTGAAGAAAAAAGAGACAGAGAAAAAAAAAAAAGAAAAAACATAGAACAAGTCATTTGTTTTTTAGTCTTTTTTTCTTCTCTGAAGTCTTCCATGAAGCTTCTGTTGCCAACCTCTTTAATGAAGGACTAGCCCATTCCATTTCCTCTATTTTATCCAAAATCTTATTTTTTTTTGATAAACAGCAATGCAGAGTCTAAGTCTTCAAAAATGTTGGGGCCATCAGGAAGAAAGATTTTTAGTTTGGCAGGAAACAGAAGGTAGGTTTTAAACTGTGCTTTCTTAAGCTCTCTTATTAATGGCAGAAAAACTTTTCTTTTAGTTATTACCAAGGAAGAATAGTCATTGTCAAAACGCACAGTTGCCTCATTAATTTTAACAGGTGCTTTAGCCCAAGCAGATTTAAGTGCCATCTCTTTATCAAAAGATGATAGAAATCTTACTATAACTGATCTAGGATACTTTTTGTTAGAGTTAGAATTAGATATGGATCTATGGGCTCTTTCGATACCAAAAGAAAATGCTTCTGGCAAGTCTAAAGTTTTAGGGAGCCATGTATTTAAAAAAAAAGTAATATTGTTACCTTCTATATTTTCTGGCAGTCCAAAAATCCTAATGTTATTGCACCTAGATCTATTTTCCAGGTCATCAAGTTTAGTTTGTAGATGTGTGTTCTGTTTCAGCAAAAATTCAATGTTGATTTCTTCTTCTTGGATTCTATTCTCCATGTCATTTACAGTCTCTTCTATGCCTGTAATCTGAGTCTTCTGTTGTTGCAAGTCTATATGTAATAAATCTATTTGTTTTGTAGTTTTTTCTATGAAGGTATCAATTTTAGTATCCAGTTTATCCATTTTGGCAGTAAGTTGCTGGATTGTAGATATCAGAGACTGAAGTTCTTTCTTGATGCTGGAATCTTGAGAATTTGTCTTACTGGAACTCATTTCAAACAGAAGGGCTGACAGAAAAATTTCCAAGGTGTTTTCTGACAGGAATATTATTAAAATTCTCTTTCTTTTTTAGATATTATTTAAGAAATAGATATTCCAAACGTATTTAGAAAGAAAATTACTTCATAAATTAATTTTTAAAGTAATTATTTCCCGTCAGTGCTGTGAAATTGGTGGAGCTGAAGAAATCTGCTGCTATCCTGTGTTCATCCTTGGCCACGCCCCCCCTCCATCTGTCTTTTGACTGTATTACTGAGATTATACAACATTATATTCTTTAATCAAATGTCAATAAGTACATAACTAAATAATAAATGTACTTGAGACAGTGTAGCTCTGCTCTAATATGCGTACTATTCCTGAACATACTGTGTTGTGCTTTTCTTCCTTTTGATTGTCACTCTATGCTACAAAAGTATTGTCATGTGCTTCAGTTTGTAAGCTATGTCTAGTACTGACTTTTTTTTTTTTTGGCTATGCCTAACAGCTATCTAGACCACTATATATCCATTTCTAAGACATTTGTTCTTGTTTAGGCATGACGAAAAGGACGCCCTACAGTGTCACATGCCAATCAACAGTTTTCAGCCCAAACTATGTTTCCTCCCTGCATTTCTAAGGTGTCTACCACAGGGACACCTTTAAGTGATCTGTCAGTATTACT